>NW_026555331.1:129277473-129301273 GCF_014898055.3 Talpa occidentalis | reverse complement strand
TAATTTAATAGTTTGATTAAAAAACAAAAATAAGAATTACTGGTCATTGAACTTTAAAAAGTCATGATCAAGTTTGATTGTTAATCTCCTAAAAATAGACAAATACAGTCTTTCCAAACTATTAAATTGTATATCATATAAGTTGACTAGAAAATTTGAATTCACAGCAAATCTAAGAAATAGAAATCATGCAATAGTATTTCAATACAAATTAATTTATTAGAAAATAATAGAAATCATATATGTCATTATCAACATAGTACAGTGAATTAGAAATCTAACTAGTTAAACATGACTAAGATATCGTTTTTAAAACCTTTTAGAAAACCTTGGGTTATAAAGTAAAAAAAAAATGAAAATGATGAATAATACAAATGACAATGAGAAAACAATACATAACAATGTATGGAATGTGGCCAAAGCTATAGGCAGAAGGAAAAATGGGATTTGTTAGAAAAGAGGATATATTGGCTTAAAGTAACTTGGGAATTCATACCAAATGTAAGAAAAGAGAAAAAAAATTAAAATGGAATTAAGAAATGGAAGTGGATAATAAATAGAGCATGAACTTTCTAGTAAGATACAAAATCTTTAGGTTTTGATTAAGGTAAAAAAGAAGCTTCAAATAATAGCACAACTAAAGGTAGTGGTAAGGTTTTAAAAAGAGAAAGTGATGGTAAATATAACTTTATGCTCTGTATTACTTATGGGAATTTTGTCAGTAAATATAAAAATAAAATTCAGTGTATTTGAGATCTTGTTGAAATATTGTATCCCTAGGTTTCTGGTGGTTATGTTCCCTGTCCCCGAGGACCCTCACTTGTAGTACAAGGGAATAATGGCACACACAGAGGGCAGTAAAGTTAAGAGATGTTGGTAAAGACAGAGGGAGAGGAGTGAGGTTGTAGTCCCCAAATTATATGTTAAATGAATAAAACTTGAGAAAAAAATAAGCAATAGAGGTAGAGGAACCAATAGAGATAGATACTGAGATAGATAGATAGATAGATAGATAGATAGATAGATAGATATAGATAAGATACATAGATACATAGATATAGGAGATAATAAAAGGAGAGAAACAGAGTGAGCCCTGATCAGATGCACTCTTTAATATCATGATGTGGCTCCTTTCTTGGAATGTCATTGGCGAATACAAAACTAATTTATGTAATTGCAACTACTCCATACTAAGAAATGGTTCAGGGCAATTCTTGCTTGCTTGATAACTCAAACAAAAAACAAGCAAAAACCTCTATAGAAAAATAAGAAGTATTTAAAAAGATGCTAATTCTCCAAATGGCAAAATTACAAATCCATTCTTTTAAGGAAATGGGGGCATCACGTTTATGCCCTGCTCATATTTCTGAAATACTTTTGAAGAACTGAATACTCTGTAATTTTTCTCAGAGTGCTTATTTATCTTGAATTGGACTTTTTTAATTTAAATTTTATTTTTATATTCCCCATAGAATTACGACCCCCTTATTTGATCCCAATCCCTCCTTTCCCTGCCCCCCAACCCCCATAGAGTGTCTCTGGTTCATAGTTGTTTGTGATTTTGATATTTTCTTTCTTATAGTTACTCTTTTTCCTGGTCCCTTATTTAAGTTTTCTAGATTCCTGCTATGAGTGAGACCATCCAGTATTTTTCTTTTCTTTCTGGCTTATTTTGCTGAGCATGATCCCTTCCAGCGCCATCCATGTTGCTGCAATTGCATGTGTTTATCTTTTTTGAATGCTGAGTAATATTCCATGGTATATATGTACCACATCTTCTTGATCCAGTCATCTATTTTTGGGCATTTGGGTTGTTTCCAAAGCTTAGCTATTGTAAACAGTGCTGCTATAAACATAGGGGTGCAGGTGTTCTTTGGAATGGATGTTTCTGTGTCCTTTGGGTAAATACCTAGGAGTGGAAGTGCTAGATCATATGGAAGCTCTATGTTTAGTAGGTCCAGAAATCTCCACACAGCTCTCCATAGTAGTTGGACCAGTTTGCACTCCCACCAGCAGTGCAGGAGAGTTCCTTTTTCTCCACAACCTCGCCAACATTTGTTGTTGCTAGTTTTTTTAATATGTGCCATTCTCACTGGTGTAAGATGGTATCTCAAGGTAGTTTTGATTTGCATTTCCATGATTACAAGTGATGTTGAACATTTTTTCATATGCCTGTTAGCCATTTGCCTTTCCTCTTCAGAGAAGTTTCTTTTTAGCTCTTCTGCCCATTTTTTGACTGGATTATTTTCTTTGTTTTTGTTGAGTATCGCCAGCTCTTTGTAGATTTTTGTGATCAGTCCTTTATGTTCTCCAGTCGGTGGGGTTTCTCTTTGTTTTTGTTATTGTCTCTTTTGCTGTGCAGAAGCTCTTTAATTTGATGTAGTCCCAGCTGTTTATCTTTGCCTTCACTATCACTGCTTTGGGTGATGTGTCTGTCAAGATGTCTTTGATATGCATATCATGTAGTATTTCACCTATATTTCCTTCTATGTATTTTATGGTTTCAGGTCTTATGTCTAGTTCTTTAATCCATTTTGAGTTGGTTTTTGTGCATGGTGTTAGGTAGTAGTCAAGCTTCATTCTTTTGTTTGTAGTGACCCAGTTTTGAATTGGACTTTTTTGATTCCTCTATCAAACTCTCTAAAATAAAGAAATTAGTGGCTATGCATTTAAACAGAAACATGGTTACCTTTAATAGAACCACATGTGCTAAGGATGGAAGTAGATTTAAATGGCTTTGTGATTTAACAAAGCAATTTTATAGACATAGTTTGTATTGTTTTTCCTTTTAAACAATGCCTCAGGAAAAAACATTCCCGAATACTGTATTTCATCATATAGACCAGAAAATAGTTAATGCCAGAAGGCTGAAGGTAACTTTCAAATCAGTGATAAATGGAACATGAATATGTGTAAAGCTCTGTGCAGGGGGAGAAACAAAATATTTTTTAAAGGCTACATATAGTCTATTTCTTAAATCAAATTGGTAACTTTTAAGTAGTAGTTTCTCAGCATTTTTTCACTTACAGGTTTAATGGAAATGTTGTATCCAATTGCAACAGAACTTTGGAAAAATTTTATTTGAAGTCTGTTCCTTCAGTTAAGATGCTTTCAGGGAAACAGTTTAATGTGAAAAGCCATCACTCTGAAAAACAATAGACTGTGGTGGAGGATTATGGAGCTTTGGTGGTAGCCATGGTGTCATAGCATACATCTGAAGAGGTGTGAACTTACACCAACACTGTATATGACTATGCTTTTTTCTGACAGGGAACTCATACCTTTCTTTTTATTTCTTTGGTTCATTCCTTGATTTTTTTTTAAGATTTATTTTTATTTATTTATGCATATAAGAACTGGGGTATGGGCCTCCCCGGTGGCGCAGCGGTAGAGCGCTGAGTTGCGAAGGCCCGCGGCCTCTGCGCGCGGTTCAATCCCCGGCTGCTCCCCGGCCACCACAGGAGGGTCCCGCATGGCGCGCAGACCTCTCCTGCCGCCCGCTGCTCCCTCAGCAGTGTACTTCGGTCCTTCTGCCTGCTCTGCTCCCCGCTCTGGCTCTGGTGAATTCTCTCACCCTCCTGTGCTTCTGACTGTACCCAGTGCATATATAAACAAAAAAAAAAAAAAAAAATAAACAAATAAAACATGCCTCTATTTAAAAAAAAAAAAAAAGAACTGGGGTGTAGGCCATAGGTGCAGGGGGTGAGAGGATTCACCACAGACAGAGTGGGGAACAGAACAGGCAGATCTACTGAACTGAGGGAAGCAGTGGGAGAGACAGGAGAGGTCTGCCATGCTATGTGGATTAGCTCCTTTGCCGGGGATCGAATTCATGCTGCAGTGGCTGGTGATAGCTTGATAGCGCTAAGACTTTAATCCGTGCTCCCGTGCACCACAAGGGAGGCCCTCTTTGGCTCATTCTTTTTTCTGAAAACCCCAATCTTAAAATTTTATTTTTTAGATTCTGATCTTTTTTCTCTGATTTACTAGTTAGCTTCATTAAAAGGGAACAAATCTAAATATCTATGTAGATGAATTCCCTGAGCTTCAAATCTATTAGTTTTCTATATTAATGTCCTATAAACACATGAAATACAGCATATCCTAACTAACCCATCATTTTTCGCCTTATTGTGCAAATCTATTCTTTTATGAAGTCCATAATTTATACAGTTTTACCCCACATTGCAGAGAAATCTTTCCAAAATGCAAATATGTTTACAATAAAATTGATACATTTCCTTGATGAGATCTTCAGTGTTCTTCCATTTCCTATAATATGTAACTTGAATTTGTTGGCACGGTTTAAAAGATATATTGGTCATCCTGGCCAAACATCCATCCTCATACCTTTCTATAATAAACTATAGAAATGACCCCTGACAGTATAGTCTTGCTCAGACCTCTCTATAAAGAATTCACCTTTTTGGTACTGCTTCATATTTTCTTATGATAGCTATGAAAAGTTTCACAGAAGATGTAAGCCTAAGACTGATTGAGTCCACCATATTTTGTACCTGAATTGTATATGGACATAGGGCACTAATGGTACAAATGAAACTATGTGTATGTGGAGATTTGGAGTGGCATGTTCAAGTAGACATAACTAGTCTGCAAATCAAAGAATGAATAAGAGAAACCATAATTGAGAAGTATGTCGTCCACAGTGTCCTGCTGTCTTTCTAGTCCCCATGAAACTTGGCTATCCTATTGGTTCTGTAAAAATACCTTGTACATTTCAAAACAAATGGGGATCTTTTATCCAGTTGTCTTGACCAGAATAGAGCTTTAAATATTCTTACTCTTATTTTTCCTCTCTAGATTTTCATTTCATTGCTTTTCTTTTTGTTGTAAATTAATTCTTAGCGCATCATGGTACAGAATCTATCTTGTTGACTATTGGTATCCTAGCTAATTGCATTATACTTTATACAGTAACTATTGCTTTAATTAAATTAAAGCAATAAGTTGTACCTAGATCACCTGGCTTCTTTTTTTCAGTTAGCTTGACTGAGGGGACATTTAACTTAGATTTGCTTTGATTTGTCTGTGTGTTCATGTGTGTGGTAGTGGGATAAATATTAGTAAGAATTTCAAAGTGTTCTGTAGAAAATTTGTGTACATAATGATGCCATTTTTCCCAGTTCTATGCCCCAAATGTATTTATTTACTTTGTAATAATGTCAGCTATCTCCTAGAATGCTATTTTGACTTTATCTTTATGATTATACTTCTGAGGTTACAAAACTCACAGCTACTCTGGGTCTATTAAGGATATGGTGGCATTGGATGTAAGCCCAGATAGGAAAAAAAATGTGCCTTTGACTTCCAGTGAGTGGAATTTCTGAGTCACACATCCTTGCTCTGCTTCATATACAGATGCATCCTTAGAAGAAGAGAGTCGTCCTGAGGAGGTATTTCCCTGTTTTGGTCAAGGATCTCCAAAACAATTAACAATTAATTATTTAGTTTATTTAAAAGATTTTTTGGTCTTGTGCATTATAATAAGAGGTTCATTCCAGGATCCCTTGATATATTTATAACATTTTTCTAATGAAGTTCAAAATTCCTTAAGGAACTATTATTCAGGCTTTATCTTTCTTTTCCCTGAGAAGACAGGTACTATGAACAAAATTGTGAGAGAATCCTCTAGAAGCTTCTATGTGATGACTTTATTTACAATGTGCTGACTTCTATTAAAAGCCAAATCTATTCAGCGAACTTAAATCATATACATATGTGTGATTACTATAAAAACACATCTACCCAGTGGAGGTAGGCTATCTTTTTTAATCTAGGCAATCTTTAAATTTAGAATACCCACTTACTCTGTAAAAAATATGTCTAATATATAGTAGACTTGCAAACTGTTCTTGGTATTATATTTATGATCCAATATATTTTAATAACCTAGAACTTTATGGCAGTTCCTTTTTTCCCCAAACCTCCCAGACCTGGATATTTATGTGCAAACTAGATTTAATGACTGTCTCCTATGTGGCAAGCATGGCTCAATGCATTATTGATGCAATAATGATTTAGAAACACCTCTGTGCCATGAATTAGTTTTCTAGACCTGTTGACTAAGAATTATTTCTCTATGAAATGCAAAATAGTTTTACCTATCTAATTTTGGAGTATCTCTAGTTTATGGCAATTTATTTTAGCATACTTATTTTTTATTTGATCTTCAATAGCCTACTTTACACAACATGTCTATATATTTGGAAGTGAAATAAATTACTTGGAGAGTTAGCCATTATAGGTTTAGAGTGACCTTATTAATGTTTTTAATAATGGTGATTTGAAGTAAATTCTAAAATACTCACTATAGGTCCTAGACAGTTGTTAAAAAATGTTATACTCAGAAAATAAAATAAGGAAGATGGAAGTAGTTCTCTCTTACAGAAAGTTTACATTCTTTCTTGAATGTGATAGGCACACTTGATGTTAATTATAAGTTAATGCTTAAGCCCATTTGGCTAAGTGAAAATATCCTGGTGATTTGTATAAAGTCATACATATCCTCTACTCTTCATATTTTTTTTGATGTGGAGGTACATTCTGTTATGTGTAATTTACAAATAGTTTACAAGTATGACTCTTGTACCATTACTGAATGACCACAGACAATATTAGTCAACTTGAAAATAGAACCAGTAAGATGCTAAAACTTCTTCAAAGAAGTAATCATGATTTAAGATTTTGTACTCTGAAGACTGCTGAAATAATTTTTCTAATAGACATTGAACTGGTTGATGTCTTATGGAGGTATAATATTGAGATCTTTTTGTAAATTTTTATTGAGTAAAAATGTACAAGTTAATGTATAATTTCATGGTGTCTGTACACAAAGCAAATATTAAAAATCAATGTCAAATGCAAGAAGGAGAGAAAATTTGGACAGATTTGATATTTTCTTAAAAGACCACAGTTACAATGGAGTAGTTAGGAGTGTGAGTTTTAGAGTTAGTCCCTTTGAGTTTAGATTCCTGCTCTATGATTCACCTTTGGCAGATAAATTAATCTCTCCATGCTTCAGTTTCCTTCTCTTAAAAATGGGGATAATGGTAGTGCAAATCTCACAGAGCTGTTTAGGGACCAAATTAACATTAAAAAAACACTAAGCATAGTGCCAGGTAAAACACACAAAATGTCAGCTATTTTCCAAAACTCCTTGAAAAGTTCCCATTAACTGTAGCTTGACTTGCATGGAAGGGGGCAAAGAAGAAGGTTTGCAGAGACCACTATAAAATTGTACTCTGTCCTATTTCCTTTATTTAGAGAAATAGTACCACACTAGTGGTGTAAAACCAGAGAAGTAAACATGGAGGGAAGTCACAATGTGAGAAATAATAAAAAGACTAGCTAGCATCTGTGCAAATAAATAAGCAACCAAAGAAAAAGGAAAAAGACATTGGGAACACCATTATCTGTGCTGCTAAGGGATTACTTTAAACTAAAAGATTACTTTAACCTAAAGAGGAGTACAGAAGTTTGTAATTTAAGAATGGATGTACTATGATGTGAGAAAGAAGGGGCTTCAGAAGGTGGTTAACTCTTGTCTACTACTTGGTTCTGTCCTGAACCAGTCACTCAATGGTTACCCAAATGGAATACAGATATTGCCCATATTTCAACTGAGATACTTTAGTGACAGCAAGCGCTGATGGAAGATAAACATTTGGAATAAAAAGAAATCTAAAATTTGCTGTGGAGGATACTTATATGCTTGAATTAAGGAAACCTTCTAATTTCATATGTAAATTAAAAGCTATTTATCTTTAACAAAATAGATTCACAGATTCCTAGGCAACTCTTTGCATCTTTGTTCATTCTATTCATATGCTGTGCTGAGCTGCCTTCCATTGCTTGATTTACTACCCCTAAACTCTAACTTAACTTGAACTTCCTATATAAATACAAGTGTTCATGAAATAGTTTCTCTTGAAAACTTTAAAAGGTGAGGCTGAATTCCTTATATTTCTTTGTCTACCCCTAATTTCTTTGGCATAGTATCAGTTGTTTGGTTTTAGACACTAAAACATATGCTAAGAATCATTAATTAGACTTATGTGGCAAATATGCCAGAAAAGGATTCCTTCTCTTCAATGGAATGATAATGAATATAGGAAATGCCTGGCACTCCCATTTTAATAGGAAACGAAATAGGTTTCAACAGTTATTCTCATCTTTCCTAATGATAGGCTATTACTATTAGATTTTTCAATTCTTTCCTCCCATCCATTTCATATTTATACTTTCAAATAATTTAATTTGGTTTGAGATTTTATTTTGGGTGATTTCATGAGAGCCCTCTGGATCCCTCCCTCTTTGCAAAATTATTTGGATAATTGTGTTTATTCTATATTGATGATACTTTTCTTGTCTGCCCATGTCATAGTTTTAATATGCATGGTTGAGTTTAGCCATTTTATTTGAGCACTGGGATTATTTCCTTTTTATGAGTAAATATACTGAAGCAGGCACTGGATGAACTACATTAGTTTTTGAAATCTTTTCTTTGTCAGTGTCTTTTATATGAACTTGTCAACAGCGTCTGATTTGGGAGAATTTCATTTTTAATGGACATGTGCTTCCTGGAATTACAGTCTTTCTAATAGCACTCTGTTCTAGCCCCTGGGAATGATGAATCAGGTACCCCTTTTGTATTAGACTGTAGAAGTGGATTGGGAATAGAAAAAGGACCAGATTGGATTGGGCATTAGAATTCACTGGGGACTGTGGAATATACACTTTTCTCTGGCCTTATATCATGGCTATGGCTTAAGACATAATAGCAATGTCTGCTAACAGGACAAGAAAAAATAATAACCAAAATATTTACTTTATCTATTTATCATTGCATATGTAACTTAATTGTTTAATTACTTTGTATCCAAGTTGGTCAATATAATTATATAGGAAGACATAATTTTCTTTCTACTGAAACTTGATATAATTTGGTAGGATGGAGTATCAGTTTATTAGCAAAATAAAATAACACTTCTAAGTGAAGGTACAAGGCAGTAATATTTACAAAAGAAAGATCTGTTTCTCATCTGTGTGTCACACTGAAAATCATGTGATCCTAAAGTCCCTTCCAGGGATCTGCAGGATCTGCATAATATGCTTTATTCCTCTAAGACAGAGCCAGGATCCTAGGAAGAAGGTAGTTTACATGTTCATTTGTCCATTATGCTAATGTCTTTTCTATTTTAACCTATTTTACTGAAGACCAGGAGTAAGATTGGGGAGTTGGAAGAGTAAACCAAGTCCTTCCTCATAATTCATGTACATGTTACTTATCTAACATGGTGAAGAAATTGCCCTGAAGTTTTAAAAAGTCTGTTAGTTAATGCCACCATATAACCCTGCAATTTACTTAAGTGCTATACTTAATTGGAAATAAATTTTATATAACATGATAGAAGGTTAAGTGAGAACATACCCTCTGAAGTTGTATACCTTGAATGCCCCTTATGCTTTCATAGCCTATTCTTTTAGGAGTATTTTGTTTGTTGATTTAAATTTCAAGAAGATAAGATGAATTGCTTTTCTAATATGAGACACTGGAATTGTTTGCTCTGAACACAAATACCCTAATAATTCAAACTGGCAGAGCAAGTATTTACAAACACTTTAAAGGGAGGACTTTGTGTTTTCCAAGCTTTATCACATGAGAAAAAACATCTCTTTATTGTAAATATTAACAGTGATTAAGTTGTTTGGTGTATAGTAGGTAGTTTCTAAATTTGTTGACTGGGTGGATGAATGAATAAGAAAGAAATACTAAGGAGCAGACTGAGTAAGAAAATGGATTTTCTTTAAGAGTAAGCATGTATTTTAAAGGGCCATCGACTATGTTACTGATAGGAAACTTCCGAAAATTATTTTCAGCTGAAGTTGTTGTGAGAACGATGCTTTTCTCCTCCCATTCCATCTCACTACATGTAAAAAGTCAATCAGGGCCTCCCCTGGTGGCACAGGTGATTGAGCACCGCACTGTGGAGCTGTCCGCAGCCTCTGCAGCTCCGTTTGATCCTGGCCGGCCAGTGAGGGTCCCACATGGCGTGGCAGACCTTTCCTGTCTCGCCTGCTGCTCCCCTCAGCAGTGTGTTTCGTCAGTCTGCCTGTTCTGTTCCCCACTCTGTCTCTGGTGAATCCTCTCACCCTCCCGCACATCTGGCCTGTACACCAGTTCTTGTATAAATAAATAAATAAATAAATAAATAAATCTTTTAAAAAATTTAAAAAAAGTCAATTAGCATGTTTTAATGAGTGAAATGAAGTACTTATCTAGAACTAATTAAGGCAAGACTTGTCTAATTTTCTATGAGATTTCTTCCAGTGGGAATCTATCTTCAGAAGTGGTCCCTTACTCCTTTCCTTCGTACCTACAGCCTTTGTTCCTGCTATTTTGCCCCAATCTAGCTAAGTGAACATGGAGGATACAGGTAATAGTGCCTCACCGTTCCGAATTAATCAGTTCCAATTCCTGGTCCCATCTCTACTCCCTCTTTTTCTGCTCAACACCCAACACTTAGTTCCTGATATGACCCCTGCCAAGCAACTGCTTCTGCTGTGTGAGCCTTTACCAGGCCCAGGTAAGGTGTTTGTAATTGCTTATCATTGTGGTGAGCCTATGAGATTTTGGTGATTGTGAAAGAGTCCAGAATTGGACATCAGGAAACTGGTTTACAATACTAACTCCCACTCACAGCTTTTGTGGATTCCATAGTCTTATCTGTAAAATACAATTTAATATTGGCTAGGTCCTAAACTTTCTTTTGGAGCTAATATTCTCTGTTAACATAAAATAGCCATTTCAATGCAAAGTAAAATTGGAATTTTTAATGATGGGTTGTAAAACATGTACTTGTGTTCATTTTGCATAAATATTATGAAAACTATTCTGTGAAAAATAAGCTATTGTTAAATAGTACCATAGTAACCTTGTTTAAAAATACTTTTAAAAAGACAAACTTGTGGGCCTCCCTGGTGGTGCAAGGGGTTAAATCTCAGCACTATCAAGCTAATGGCAGCCACTGCAGCATGAGTTCAAGTCCCAGCCTGGGAACTGACACACACGGCACAGCAGATCTCTTCTGACTCTCCCTTTGCTCCCCTTAGCAGTGTATTTCAGTCAATCTGCCTTTTCTGCTCCCCACTCTGTATCTGGTGAATCCTTTTCCACTCCCACCCTGCACCTCTGGCCTATGCCCCAGCCCTTGTATGCATAAATACATAAAATAAATCTTTAAAAAAGATGACAAACTTGTACTGTATAACCTTGCCTAATATATTCTGTGGTTTTCTGTAAAGTGTCTTCAGAATTTTGTACAATTAATAAATCACTTTAAATTAATGAAAACCAACTCAGTATAAGTTAGGAGAAATGAATGTCCTGATTTATTTTGTTCCAGACTGAAGACTGAAGTCTGAAGAATACATAAATAAGCAAATAAAATAGGACCCATTGGGAAATCACATCTGTCCACCATCATCACACAAAAAGGCACATTGTGTGGTCCTGAGAAAGATTACACAGCATCCAAGGGAGGAAACTCTTTAAATAAGAGAGCGATGAATAAACTAGGAAAGCAAAGGGTTCTGTGAGAAAAATCAAAGAGTGGGTGGGTAGAGCCGGAATTAGAGGAAGAATTGAGGCTAGAGGAAAAACCAAGGACAAATAGAGTTTTTAGGCTTGCAGGCACCATCTGAAATTGCAGAGGGAAAAAAGCCTTTTGCTTTGGATGTGATTATGATAGTCATATAATGATTGAATATAATATAATGAAAGAATAAACACAATAATTCATGAGGGAATATTTTGTCATTAAGTTTCTTACCTGCAATTTAGTTTCTGAATTTTTGTGGGGTATATAATCTAAGTAAAAAGCACAGCATATCTATTATAGCCTGATAATAGCAAGCAGAGTGATTAAATTATTTAAGAATAAAATTGCAATTCTCTTTCCCCCTCAGCACACACACAGAACATGCTCAAAGACTGTGAGCAAGGAAGAATTCACTACCTTGTAAGTGGACAGTGATATTAGAATTTGGGTATAACTCAGTGGGTGTGATATCCTTCCTAGGTATTTCCAATCAATCAATCAATAGACAAATTTGAGTGTGAGATCCCTTCTTCTGTGGCAGATACTTTTGGTTGGCTTGCACAATACTTAATCCCATATTTCCCCTTTCCATCTCAATTAATAAAATGTAAAAAGGTGAAATGATTGCTTTTCCAGCCTCCCTTAGTACTGAGGGTAGCCATGTGGCTAATGAGAGACCCACAGATATTTGCTGGGATCTTCCAGGCTCTTTCTGCTCAAATGAAAGCATTTTCCCCCAGCACTGTGGTAGTTATTTTGTGACCATGAGGGAAGGGATGAATGAATCAGACAACAGTCATCGCATCAGAAAATTATTGAACCCATGCCATCAGTCTCTTAACTTCAAACATATTAAGCACAATTTCCCATTTGTTTAATCCCTATTGAGAGTTTAATTCTATCTTATAGATGAATGCATCCAAATAGACCTTATAGAAAAGCAAACCCTATGCTGTGTTTCTGATTCCATGGTTAGGTGAGACCTATTTTACTTCAGGTCTCTTGTCCTGCTTCCCATGAACAAATAGAGTCCCTCCCTGGAGCATCTTAGCAGACATCTTACCAAGGTCACTCTGGCATCCTGCGTGATGAAATGAATAGGGATAAAAGCTGATCTCAGAAACATAAGTTCTCTGTCCTGAGCAGAAAAATGCTAGCTCTGAGAACTTGACAGATTCCTTCCTCTGCATCTACCTTCTTCCCTCATCCCTAAGCTAATGAGAAGGACCTCAGGGTCTCTCTCTACCTAAGAATTGTTCCATATTCTTTTCTTTTTGTAAAGCAATTACAAATGTCTGTATAATCTTGAAAAATAAATATGAAATGTGAACAACAAAAAAAAAAGAGAATTGCTCCCTCTCTCCCTGTGTGTGTATATTTACAATTGTCTCTATCTGTCTTCCACTCTCAGTAAGTGAAGCAGGGAAGGTGGAAATGGAGTTCAGACCCACATCTAGAAGGGTCAAGGCTCACCTTGAGGTCAGCAGCAGAAAGTGAAGTCTAAGCTAAGGTTGCTGTGAAAAATAGTAGAGAAGGAAATGGCCTTGGTGGGCCCTCAAATGAGCCACAGAGTGGTTTAAATATGATGGATGATCCATAGGAAAAAGTTGGGAAAATTTATACAGAATAGCTATTTTGGTTGGGAAAATAAAATGTTCATAAAAAGAGGAAGAAGAAAGTGTGGAATTTTGCTTCATTTTCTCTTCTAGTCACCCAGATGGTATTAGCAATGAAAGCAATTGGTCATGCAGATGAAATATGTAGAACTACATAAAAATTGTAGCTACTCATGTTGACATTCCATGGAAATCCTAATGGGTAGAATCCCCAAATCAGGCCCAAAAATAGGAGAGGAGTCTTAAAGAAAATGAACTTGAAGACCTCTGCTGTTGGGGGCAGTGCACATACTTTCCCAGAGTGCAAAATTGAGAAGTGGAAACACAAATTTCACTGATACTCTGAACAGTACAATTTAGTATGACCTAGTTGATGTATTTTCCGTCAACCCCCTAGAGATTGAAAAGATTCAACTCTCAGGAAACTATTCTTGTGTTTGTTCTTCATTTTTCCTTTTCATACTTTCCAGTCATCATTCCTAGTTACAATCCCTCTATGGGACCTAAAGTGACTTCTCATTTTAATGGCATTTAGGCTCTTTTCCTATCTCCAGTTAACTGCTATCCTGCCAAATCACACATTTTCTTAATCTTTACCCATATCTTAATTCCTCCAATGACATTATATTCCTCATCAAACATTTCTTTAAATATGCCTCTGTCTTTAAAATACCAGATATAAATGTATCAGTGATATAAGCATTAGATAAAGAGTCCAATTTTATAGAAATTTTACTAAAATGATAAACTGGAATTCCATGATTTTTCACAATTGTATTTAACCATGGTTTCATATTCATTAACATTTGTTCTGAAATCATTTCCTCTAATGCATTTCCCCTGAATCTAGTGCTTTGTCTTTGTATTCTTTAAAATAACTCCTTTTCTCTGATGAAAATACATTGTGTGGGTATATATTATCTGCATCCAAAACATCAAAGTAAACACACCCCTTACTGTTAGTATTTTTAACATATTTTATACTGTTGCAGGCACACTACTTCTGGGATTTTCTCCTGCATGAAGGGGTAATTCTGAGGCAGTTCTTTGGGGAGTACTTGTTACTCTTCTTTACAGATGACTGCAAGAAGTCTTGTATACCAAGAAAAACCAACAGCTTTGGAAAAAGATTTGTACTGTTTGCTCTAGTAACTAATCCCTGATAAGAAAATCCAATGTATGCTATATTTGATAATTTATCAGGGAAAATGTGGGACTTCTAAATAGCCATAGGGAAATCCTTTCAGTCACGAGTTGTATTGAGAAGCATTGAGGCTCATTTTAAAAGTTGTTTGGCACTAATAGCCTCATATTCAATGGATTTGCATAAAATATGCAGCTAAACATTATCTCTTTTCTTCTTCTTTTAGTTAGAATAATCTTAGTCTTCAGTGCTTTAGTACCTAATGTTGACAGCCACGAGATTTGGAGAGGAAAAAATAAGAAATTAAGATAGAATAGGACTTAAGCCCTTCAGGAAGCATAGAGTTAGTTGTCATTATAAGAATTCTTTATTTCTCTTCTTAGCAAAAGAGTCTTCCAGACAGGACAGTAAGGAATATTAGTAACTTTTTTCAAAGGGCACCTTCTAGGTCTTTGTCTTAGCAACTCAACAAATTGTGAGGGGCTTTGGAGGCCTTTTTGAAGATATCATCCATGACCTCTTGACACTAGGCTTACTAATTATTTGGTTTATAATTGTTGAAAACAAAAGCATATACTTTTTTTTTTTTAAGATTTATTTATTTATTTATACAAGCACTGGGTATAGTCAGAAGCGCGGGAGGGCAAGAGAATTCACCAGAGAGAGAGCTGGGAGCAGAACAGGCAGAAGGACCGAAGTACACTGCTGAGGGGAGCAGTGGGCACAGCAGGAGAGGTCTGCACGCCATGTGGAACCCTGTCCAGCAGCCAGGGATCGAACTGGCCGTGTGGAGGCTGCAGGCAGCTTCGCAGCCCAGCACTCAACCGCTTCGCCACCGGGGAGGCCCAAAAGCATATACTTTTGAACTAGAAAATCCTTAATTATATAATTGTAGAATTTACAGAAAAAAGAAAAGTAATAGTGATCTTAAAGGTTGTAGCATGGCCCTTGAAGTGTATTTTACTATATCTGGCAGTTATACAGAATGGAACCTTAAAAAAAATCAAAGAAGATAAAAGCACCAGAAAAAGCTTTCTTTGACTTCTAAGCTTTTTATAAATCTAGGCAGTCTCTGTGTAAAGTATCACTTGGTTGTTGAGTGTTTCCCTAAATGACTGGTGTCATCTCCCAATGGTCATTAATATTCTTCTCCAAAGGTTCCATCTGTCAGAAATGGTGAAATGTGATCCAGTATAAATAGGATAAGGTATTTTCATTGGTTCCTGCGGTCTACCATGGCTTGTGGCTGCTCCCAAAGGGATACAGAAGTTCTGTTCATCACGGTTAGAAAGTTTCTCGTCTCCAAGTGTCAAACTAGGAGCAGACACACAGCAGTTTTCAAAGAAAAACAAAACAGCTGATAAATCTATACCCTTTTTTTTTCTAGTGTATATTCTACTACTTCCCAATTTAAATTTCATTCTCTCACCTTTGTTTGAACTAAAGCTTGTGTTCATTTTGAGCCAATAAAAACTACAAGAAGGAAACATCTGTTAAGTAACTAACACACTACTATGACATCCCAACAAAGTAAAAATCATAAAGACAGGGTTTCAGTCAATAGGATTTTCAGGCAGAATAAAATTTGGTATTACAACTGTTAATTTTACATACATGAAATTAGATTCATAGCTAATTTGTATTTGTATTGTTTCATATTTTGTAACATTTTGGTAACATATGCACTACCATTCCTCCAGTCATGTCTACTTAAGTGGCACACAATCTATGCAATATTCTAAGGGTCAACAGTAAACTTGGATCAGAAAAATTCAGGTTCAATATCTTTTCTGCATTTGGTATGACAGAATGACTTATTAGAAAGGGCAGACAAAGCATTTGAAAAGCCCCTCCAGGCATTAGTGGGTGAGTTTTACTTAATAAAGAAAGAATAGGGTTGTTGTATTTTTTTTACATAATTTTTCTTTATGATTTTGAAAAAATCATACTTACATAGTAAGATTCTAAAAATGTTGAGTAGCACATATAAACTGGCGTACAAAGAAATTGGTTCATATTACTAAATTTGCCTTTTGAATGATTAAGTTTCTAACTTTGAATTATACACTTGCATTTTTTCCCACAGCAATTAAAAAAAAATAAATGCTATGGTTATTTTCATTTAACTAAACTGAATATGCTTGGCACCCAGAGATGCTTGGCCTGAACAAGCTACTGCTCTTTGGAAGTTAGCCTTACCATTCACAGTGTCAATTCTTAAATAGTGATAACCATCTATGGCTAAAAAAGTTTTTAATCACAGTTCTGCTGTTGCCATGGGGCACAGGAACACACTGAAAGAATAGAGAATGTTCCTAGTTATTCCTTGTGTGCTTACGCTTTCATTCTAGCCAGAGCATTAACAGTCTCACTTTGGTAATTTCATCTATAAGACAGTTCCTTATGCCTTAAAAATATTTTAAATTATACCCTAATGATTAAAATAATTACAGAACAATACTAAAGATATTTATTATTAGAATGGGCAAATATGAACTAATAAACCTTGGATATCTAATAAAATGAAAGTATTCATGCCAAAAATAACAAAAGTGACAGTGAGTACCAGATGACTAGATGTATAGGAGAACAAAGAAAGTAAAAAGAAAAAAGATGAATATTTGGTTACAATATAACCAGTGAGCTTATAGGACTTGAAAATATCTAGTCTGGTATTTTGTTGAGTATCTAAATGTTGGAAGGAATGTCATATAGTAATTGTTTTTTTAATGACCCTATCAGTCTTGTTGTTTGCCTGCACAATAATTGATTTCTCCCTTATCCTATCTCTGCTACACCTTTTTGTCCTTGTTAATGAATTCCAGTTTTGCTTACATGTCAGGTCATGATTGAGAATGACCCCTTATCTACCTCAGAATTTTGAATCTTGACTATTCTAAGCTAGGGGATAGTAACCAACTCCCTGCAGGCTAGCCACCTGCTTTGTAAATAAAGATTTACTGGGATATCACATGCCCAGTCACTTGGTATCAACTGTGACTGCTTTTCTAGTGCAATGACTGAGTTGAAAATTTACAATAGAGATCAGATGGCCCACAAAACTGAAAATAATTGCTTTCTGGCTCTTTTAGAAAGTTTGCAGTTCTCTGGCTAAGCCAATCATAAAGTCATTTTCCTATCAATTGATCATTTAGGAATAAAACTAGTTCCAAGGACCAAGCTGGAAACAAAAAAAGATAACAACAATAAAAGATGATAAATAGGGATGGCAGAAATGTGCTGTTAGTAGCAAATTTGTGGGTATAAGGAATAAATCCTATAAAAAAAAATAGGGGCCTTTAATATTGAACTATTGCATATATATGGGAATGATATATGGGAACAATTATGATAGAAAAAATTAGATACAACTTAGTAATAGGGGATCTGTCATAGTTGAGTTTCTGTGTTTTACAATTGTTTGATAATGTAATGGTTTTTCATGTTCAGGATAGAATGCAAGTACATATTCAAATTGCAATGTGAAATGCAATACAAATGTAAAAATACAATGCACATTTTGCTATGGAGTTGTTTAACACAATTCCATCCCTTGTACTACTGAAGTAAATTATGGTATCCATCTAGACTAATTATAATCAATAAAGTGATATCACAATAGACTATGGCACACAAAAGAATCCCATCACAGTGTTACAAGCAAATATACAGTGCAAATATAGTCATATTAAAAATACATATGGACCTCCCTGGTGGCGCAAGGGGTTAAGACACAATCTATGAAGCTTGCCGCAGCCACTGTAGCATGAGTTCAATCCCCTGGCTGGCCAGGGAGCAACCCACATGGCACAGCAGACCTCTCCTGACTCGCCCACTGCTCTCCTCAGCAGTGTATTTCTGTAGATCTGCCTGTTCTGCTCTCCACTCTGTCTCTGGTGAATCCTCTCACCGCCCCCAACTCTGGCCTGTACCCAGTTCTTGTATGCATAAATAAATCTTAAAAAAAAAAAAACCAAAAAATAAAAATACATAGAAAAAGAAGAGAATACACCAAAATATTTGCTTTTGTCTCTGAATTGTAGAATCCTGAATGATTATGATTCCATTGATATAATTCTTATGATTTTGTCTTCTTTATATACTTTTATATTCCCTATTTTTGTACACAGAACAAATAATACTTTTATGATTTGAAAAATAAAAATCCTCTTTTAAATTCTCTGGCATGGTACTAAATAGAAACAAAAGAGAACTGGAATTATTATTTTTTTTCACTTCTACCTTTAATCTTTATGTAAGCAAGTATCATTGAAATAATGCCCCATTATTTTCAAGAAATGATATTGCTCCTGTTGTTTCCATTGTTCTGAACACAGTGTCTTTTATAAGGATGGTACCTTACACTAAATAAGGTTAGTGTAAGGTATCATCTTGAAATAGAAATGAAATATTTCCATTTCATTAAATATATGGTTTACTTTTACAAAGCTCAATACAAAGGTTCTCCAGAGTTCCTGGAGCTTCAAGAGAAAATTGCAGCATTAAGGAAGCATGAAACACACACTTGGTATGTTGCCATTTCCTTCTGAGTGGCTTAAGCCCATAGTTACATCATTGATCACACCTTTAGGAAGGTTGAGAGGAGTTCCACACTCTTCAATGTAAACTCGTCTATTTGCATCTTCCCAAATGTGAGGAAAATTTGAAAATGATTGGTAAAATATTTTGGTGAATATATGAAGGATAGAATGGGGCATTTTTAGTGGTAAACTTAATATCGTATATACAGTTGTTTTTTACTGATACATACCTGAGACATATACTGTTATACAACAGTTACTTCAATAAAAAAAGAAAAGAAAGTCTATCATATAAACTATCAACTGTAGGTCGCTTGACAGGAGCATTAACAAGGATGATACAAGGCACTGTACACATATAAAATATTAAGAGATAAAAGTTCTAATGTCTGAAAAAAAAGATTTTTGAAATAAGTACTTATAGTGGTGAGCCATTGCTCCATTCCTTAGAGAGAAAAAAGAATAGCTAATTGTATGACAAACACTAATCCTGTACTACTTTTGGTATTTTCTTATCTATGAGAACCACCATCACTTTTTAAGAAACAGCACACTATTATCCTTAAATAAGTGCTTTGATTTAAAGAATCACGAATTGATTTGAGAGGACTGCCCATGAGGTTTCTATGGAAATTATACTACTTAAGAGCTCAAAATTTGTGGCAACTTGGAAAACTTCCTCCTAATCTTTAGAATTGATCTCACAATAAACTATGGAACATTTATCAATCACTTCAACGGAAGGCACTTGAAGGTAATATAATGTGAATTTTGGGAACTCAGTATGTTTAGCAACATTGGGAATTTGATGGCTTCAAGAAAAAGACATTGGAAAATATAACTAAGGGGTTTCATCTTGAATGCTTTAAAGAGCTTTTCTGTTTTTAATTAACTATTTAGTTTCTTTGCAGCTTATGGCTTCAGACAATCAAAGAAATTATTTATTTTATTATTTTTTTAAAGATTTTTTTTTTATTTATTTATACAAACACTGGGTTCAGTCAGAAGCGCAGGAGGGTGAGAGAATTCACCAGAGCCAGAGCAGGGAGCAGAGCAGGCAGAAGGACCAAAGTACACTGCTGAGGGGAGCAGCGGGTGGCAGGAGAGGTCTGCGCGCCATGTGGGACCCTCCTCCAGTGACCGGGGAGCAGCCAGTGCTACAGAGGCTGCGGCAGCTTTGCAACCCAGCGCTCAACCGCTGCGCCACCGGGGAGGCCCCAAAGAAATTATTTTTAACAATGGATATGGCTTACTAGTTTTTATCATTAAAGCATCATGTGAATGAGTTCAGGTTTCAGATTCATCTCCAATTGGGCCAATAAATTTACTGTAACTTGGAACCAATTACTCCACCAAGATTCAATCACCTATCTTGTAAAACTGTTCCTTGATTGGTTGAGAATGAGTGGATAAATCAGTGCAAACCCATTCTCCACAGCTCCTGGAAAATCCAAACATATCAAATGATGTGTCAGGAGCAATTCCTTCCAAAGGAACAGCAGCTTCTTGGTATAAATGTGGTTGAGTGTATGGATTTTCTAGACAAGCCATCTGACTCCTGGTTCACCGACATGTGACTCTAAGCAAATTATTACGCGTCTTACCTCAGTTTCTCCATCTGAGAAGTAGGTTAGATAGGAGCATAAAATTTATAGGTAGTAGTGAGTATTGAGGTGACATATTTAAAGTTGCTAATGTAGCCTAGGTCACATTAGGAACTGATCAGTAAATGTCACTACATATGGTCTCTTGTTTTGGAAAGAAGCTTCTCAACCATCATCATAGTTGTGGGATTCAAAGGATCATACACACTTTTCTTGTGCCCTGGTTTGGGCAAAACACAGAGCGACCACTATGGATTCTGTATGGATAATGTTGTCTGGTAGGCCTGAATCTACATTCTTCATTGTAATGCAGTAGATTGGATGTGACTTGGGACCAGCTTATTGCCATTTAAATGAATGCAAATGGAATCACTGACTTCTATTCCCCAGTTGAGTGAGTCAGGGATTCCAACCCAGCAAACTACTTGTTTATGGAATAAATCATTGAAAGCTCTCTCTGTGTGGCATTTTCCATTTTTACCTGAAATCTGTTACTGAAGCCAGGGGTGTTCTGAGAGAAAGGGTGTGTGTGAGGAATTTAACCATGAAAAATCTTATCTTAATCTTTTTCACAAGTACTCTGTGTCTTGACAATCTTAGGAATTTTATTGGCAGGTTGTCAGGAGTGTTCTGTTGCAGAGGTCGGAATGCACCACTGAATGAGACAAACAGATGGTGTGGATCAGAGATTTTCCACTTTCTACTGAGAAATTTGAAAAGATTTGGGAAAATTAGAATCACCATTCAAGCAGTGTAAACTTCCAAATTCCTTATCAGTTAAAATCATTACCTGAAGCAAAAGTAGCTTTCCAAACAGAAAATTATATTCGATGTAAAATAATTTATTTTTACTTGTTGTATTGTTTACACATTTCTAAATAGGTTGTTTGAATTATACCTGTAAACCTCTCTAAACAACACTACTGCTCAAAGACTAGGAGCCCCATAAAGCATTTGTCAAACTAATTTAGTTCCAGAATTTTCAGGGCCTTTTTCATTTTGTATCATAAAAATGATGCATTGGGGGAAATGGGAAAATATAACATCATACTTATTAACTTTCACATACTAAAATGCAGTGTGATTGATTATTCATTAGACTGGTATCTTCAAGATTTCCTTTTTTTTTTTTTTTTTTTTTTTATAAATTTTATTGTTATATTCCCCATACAATTGCAGCCCCCCATTCTGACCCCAATCCCTCCCTCCCGCCCCCGCCCGCCTAAAAGTGTCTCTGGTTCATAGTTTTTTGTTGATTTTGATTTTCACTTTCTTATAGTTATTCATTTTCCTGGTCCCTTATTTAAGTTTTCTAGATTCCTGCTATGAGTGAGACCATCCGGTATTTTTCTTTTTCTTTTTGGCTTATTTCGCTGAGCATGATCCCTTCCAGCGCCATCCATGTTGCTGCAAATTGCATGTGTTTATCTTTTTTGAATGCTGAGTAATATTCCATGGTATATATGTACCACATCTTCTTGATCCAGTCATCTATTTTTGGGCATTTGGGTTGTTTCCAAAGCTTAGCTATTGTAAACAGTGCTGCTATAAACATAGGGGTGCAGGTGTTCTTTGGAATGGATGTTTCTGTGTCCTTTGGGTAAATACCTAGGAGTGGAATTGCTGGATCATATGGAAGCTCTATGTTTAGTAGGTCCAGAAATCTCCACACAGCTTTCCACAGTGGTTGGACCAGTTTGCACTCCCACCAACAGTGCAGAAGAGTTCCTTTTCTCCACACCCTCGCCAGCATTTGTTGTTGCTAGTTTTTTTAATATGTGCCATTCTCACTGGTGTAAGATGGTATCTCATGGTAAGTTTTGATTTGCATTTCCCTGATGGCAAGTGATGTTGAACATTTTTTCATATGCCTGTTGGCCATTTGCATTTCCTCTTCAGAGAAGTTTCTTTTTAGCTCTTCTGCCCATTTTGACTGTGATTATTTTCTTTGTTGTTGCTGAGTCTCATCAGCTCTTTGCAGATTTTGTGATCAGTCCTTTATCATTAGTGTTGGGTGCAAAGATGTTCTCCCAGTCAGTGGGGTTTCTCTTTGTTTTTGTTATTGTCTCTTTTGCTGTGCAGAAGCTCTTTAATTTGATGTAGTCCCAGCTGTTTATATTTGCCTTCACTATCACTGCTTTGGGTGATGTGTCTGTAAAGATGTCTTTGATGTGCAAATCACGTAGTGTTTCGCCTATATTTCCTTTATATATTTATGGTTTCAGGTCTTATGTCTAGTTCTTTAATCCATTTTGAGTTGATTTTTTGTGTATGGTGTGAGGTAGTGGTCAAGCTTCATTCTTTTGCATGTAGCGCTCCAGTTTCCCAGCACCATTTAATTGAACAAACTTTTCTTTGCTCCAATGCATAGTCTTTGCTCCTTTGTCAAAGATTAGTTGACCATAAATCTGTGGATTTTATTTCTGGATTTTCTATTCGATTCCATGGTCTGTATGTCTGTTTCTGTTCCAATACCATGCAGTTTTTGATGATTATGGCTTTGTATATAGTTGAAGTCTGGAGTGTAATGCCTCCATTCCCTTCTTTTTTTTCAGGAGAGCTTTGGCTATTCGGGGTTTTTTGTTGATTCCATATGAATTTCATCAATAATTGTTTCTATTTCTTTGAAGAAGAATTGGAAATTTGATTGGAAAGCATTTGAATCTGTATATGCTTTTGAAGGATGGCCATTTTAATAATGTTTATTCTTCCAATCCACGAGCAGGGGATGTCTCTCCATTTTTTTGTGTCTTCTTCTATTTTTTTAACAGTGTTTTTATAGTTTTCTTTGTATAGGTCCTTTATCTCTTTTGTTAGATTATCCCAAATATTTGATTTTTTTTTTGTTTCAATAACAAAAGGGATGGTTTTTTTTTGATTTCTTCCTTCGATTATGTTTGTGTTAGGAAGGCTACTGACTTTTGCATGTTTGATTTTGTATCCTGCCACTTTACTGAACTGATTGATGAGTTGAATTAGCTTTTCTGGAGTTTTTGGGGTTCTCTATGTATAATATCCATACGTCTGCAAATAGTGATAGTTTGACTTTTCTTTTCCTATTTGGATCCTTGGATGTCTTTCTTGTCTTATTGCCCTGGCTAGGACTTCCATATTATATTGAAAGCAGTGGTGAGAGTGGACATCCTTGTCTGTTCCAGATCTTAATGGAATTGCTTTCACTTTCACCATTGAGAATGATGCTGGCTGTTGGCTTGTCATAGATGGCCTTTATGATGTTGAGGTATGTTTCCTTGTATCCCAAGAATTTCAAGGG
>NW_026555331.1:129257295-129277373 GCF_014898055.3 Talpa occidentalis | reverse complement strand
ATCTGTAGAGTGTATGCGGCAAGCTCTTCAGTCTTCCACAAATTCCCTGGATTATTTCTGCTTCAAGGAAAAGACTATAACTCCTACACTCCTAAAGCATCCCATAGCACCTCTAAAAGTAGGTGAGTTTTGGAGAGCTTTATAAAGAGAAGATTTGAATCTGTCACGGAGGTTGAGGAAGCTCTTTTGAACAGCAATGCTTGAGAGGAGATCAAAAGGATGAGCAGCATCTAGCACTGCAAAGAGGAGGAAGAACTACATTCAGGACAGGGAACACCACAGGCAAAGGGCAATGGCAGGAGAGGGCATGTTGGGAGCCAAGAATATTTTAGAGCACCTGAAAAGTGACAGGGCCAGCCATGTAGCAGGCATACTAGAATTACACACACACACACACACATACCCCTTTCTTTTTTTTTTTTTTTTTTCAAGAAAGGAAGGAAGAAATCTCCTGCTTTAGACTATCCCTTTTGTGTTTAATATAGAAGAGATAGGATGAGACTGGTCAGGAGGGAAAGGTTAGAGAACAGCTATGCAGGCAATGGGAGGGGAGTGTTGTCAAACCTCAGAGAGAAGACCCTTGAGGAAGAGCAGGAGACCAACTCTGAGGAAAGCAGTAATTTGGGAAAGTGGCTCTTGCAGCCTGCCCTGGAAAGCTTATGTAGGTAGCATCCCTCCAGTGTTCTTTACACTCCCGCTGGCCTGCCTAGAGGGCCAGCTTCACCACCCCCCGGCCCCCCCACCCGGTTCATTTTTTTTCTTTTTATCTTTTACATCATTGTGTATTCCCCATAAAAGTCCCATCACCAATTCATCCATGAACCCAACTTATCTCCATTATGCGCCTTCTAGCACAGGAACTACTGAAGGAAGTTCCTTTCCACCTTTCCAAACACATACGTTCATCTTCCCAAATGTCCATAAATAGGAGAAAACTTTGAAAGTATTACAGACAGTCAACAAGTAAATGAGAGAGGAATGAGGTCATGACAATGATATACTCTCCTGCTATAAACTAAAGGAAGCAGTTCTAATTAAAAATAAAGATGCTACAATAAAGACACTTCATTTTCAAAACCACTGTTAGCAGTTGAAGCAATTGGAGATAGTTTCAGACTGACAATAAACGTACTTTCCTAGAATAATTTCATTAAGAGAAATTGCTTTTTGTTATATAAATGTATACCTATAAAACTTAAACCTCAGTTTAAGCAATGAAGATCTCTAGCTTATGCCACATTACTAGGTGGGAACTACTTCCACTATCTTCTTTATCAACTTCTATTAGGATAAAAAAGCAGAACCACTCAAACTGTAAAGATAGGTGGTTTGCAGGCTAGTGTTTTCCTTTTAGTATAAGTGCACAGTTCCAGACGAAATTATAATCAAGCATTCATTCTAATCAAACCTTGATAAATCCAGTTTTATGCACAGACTTGCACAGGACCATATACATCTCTTACTGATAAGAAGCAAATTTCTTCTACTTCTGTTTCTACCTTGGTTAGGCATCTAGGCATCTGTTACTCTTCCTTTTGCAAATCCAATATATATCAGATTAAGGAAAATGTAGTAATTCTACCCTAGAGTACAAATGAGTTTCAGAGCTAGAGCTGCCAACTTAAGTTTCTCAAGACCTATTTTCAGAACTTTGGGGGGCAGAGACCACAGGAGCTGGGATTCTTCACCCTTACTAGTTTCAGTTCAAAGATCTGGAACCCCATCTACCCTAAGTGCTCAAGCAACTGCTCTCCCTCCTTCACTTTGTGCTCAGGGTTTTCTGAAGTCCAGGACCCAGACTTGTCACTGTACTTCTTCCTTCTTCTCTTTACCCTCAGCACAGACCACACCCTCTGGTTAGGGTTCTTCTCTTTTTCTCAACAGTCATAGCTGTTACTCTTAGATATCCAAATCTTGTAGGTGAATTTGTACCCAGATGCCTGCGCCTCAGAATTCCTGTTGAGGGTTAAGAAAGGGAAGATGCTGTTAATGATGACCAAGGTATATACTGGCATATGGTGAGCCCAGGAAGCATCAGTTCCTCTGCTATTAAAAAAAAAAAAAAAAAAAGTCCAGATCCTTGTATTAAAGCATACAAGAGATTTGTGTTTATATGTAATGTTACGAGAATTAGCTATATTACAGTTTAAGGAAATGCTCAAGAGTATGGCAACAGATATCAGAGAATTCACAAAATACAGACATATGAAAATGCAGAAGGTTCACCAGAGAAGAGTTAAGAAAACCATGATCTGGTCTCAGTATCACTATCAAGTTCAATGATTTTCAAAGTCATTTTCTTCTCTGGACTTCATCTAGATAATGAAGAAATCAAATTACATCAACTCAAAAAAAAACATATAATGCTAAAAATTATGACTGCAAATCATGTTTCAGATTAATTTATTTTGTTACTCAGGATGGTCATCTGCTCTATGTTTAAATACCAACTAGAAAATAATTATTTGAGAGACCTTATATGTTATTGGTTCTTACAAATCAGAATCAATTGGAATTCAGTTTCGAGCAGTTCATGAAGCACACATAGGAAATGTAAGACCTGAGGGATAAGACGCAGTTATTTCAACATCAAGTAAGGTAGTCCCCCAAAAGTCAACACTTGGTGCCTAAGAACATGATTTTTAGAAATACACAAGCCCTAAAGATTTCTGCTTCATATAATTTTAGTATTACTTCCTGGCAGGCATCAGTACAAGAATATGACAGATTAATTTTTTTCATTATCTAAAAAGAAAACAAAAACACAGGGCCTCTGGATTCACTGTATTCAGAAAAACTACAGTCAGGTTTTAGGAAACCTGTCGAAGTTCTTTAGAAAAATAAAAAAAAAGATTGATTAATATATCTTGAAACACTAGTCATACTTTTAAAATGTCCTTAATGAAGATACTGAACTTATATCCCTATGCTCTATGCCTCCAAGGAGCCCCTCACCTTCTGCTTATCTTAGAGTAAAAAATGGGAATGAGATCAATTTCTCCATATTCATAATTTTAGGCAACCAGATAGGTTGGCGACATTTCAGATGACCTCTATGACCCAGGAAAAAGGTATCGGATATCAGATACTTTAAAGAAAAAGAAAGAAGTAGGGAACATCTGGTATTTCAAACATAGTTTGAGTTGATTTGGAGATAATTTGGATCTGGAAGATATTATGCAGTATTCAGGGTGAGATCATCTGATTCATACTGTTTTCATAACCAAATTTCCCTCTGGAGCAAAGAATCATATGTGGTTACTAAACAAGCAAATGTTACTAAGACTTCTTTAATCATCTTGGAATGAAGCTGACCAAGATAAATTATACGAAATATACAATTTCTCCTTTCCCCTCCTCCTACTTTCCTTCCTCCTTCTCTATTTGTCTATCACATATGTGTGTACATGTTAACATGCAGACATACAAATATATTCATATTATACTTTCAAAGACGAGTTTTAGATCTTATTTAATGAATGAATATTCTAGCTAAAGAACTACATTTCTAAATAATTCATTACTGTCAATACATGGTTATATTAGAAAGCTAGTGTAATCTATCAAGTCCCCCTTTCTTAAGGAATATATTTTCATAAATCTGGGGCTAGATTTTGAATTGTGTTAGATTTTTAGTTCACTGCCTATTTCCTCATCTCTACCAAGAATTTCCATACCAAAAAAGAAAGGGGGGTAAGGTTATGTTGCATAAAACAAGACTTAAGTAGAGATAACCTTTTAACTTTCATATACTTTGTCAACTTTCTTAGGTAAGAATACAAAGAAACTATTTTAATTAAAAGCCACCATTAACCATTTCTAATAACATAATTCTATTATTTTCTTTGCTCATAAGTACAAAATGTTTCCATCTCACTGCTCTGAAATACACAAAAGGGCAGAATGGAAAAAAAGTCATCACTGCCCACCTGGACACCAAAGATAGGGCCTTACCCTTACCCTTGGCTGGTCATGCTTATTATACTCCAAGTCTCACTGGTCTCTTCTCTTTAAAACAAAAAACAAACAACCCTACACATTGTTCCCTTATCTCTACTTCATTTCTATCAACCTGGGGCCATATTTTCCTAACTGATCACTCCCTTTGTATGATATCATATTGCTGTTCCAAAAATTATTTTAATGAAACCCAAAGAAGATCATAACACTCTAGATGTTAGATGTTTTCAATGAGGTCAATATATGTTACTTGTCTTAACATGGCAGAGAAGGCCCTTTTCACCTGGCACCACCTCACTACTTCTTCACAGACCTCCCCCTCACCCCCCAGCTTTCTCTGCTTCAATGGGAGCTCTTCCCTTTGTTTGGATCTCATTCCTCTCTCTATACAGGAAATTTCTACTTTCTTTTTTTTTTTTTTTAAGGTTTATTTTATTTCTTTATACATACAAGAACTGGGGTGGGGCCTCCCTGGTGGCACAAGGGGTTAAGCACTGCACTGTGAAGCAATCCACAGCCTCTGCAGCACAAGTTCGATCCCTGGCCAGCCGGGGAGCAACCCACGTGGCGAAGCAGACCTCTCCTGTCTCGGCCGCTGCTCCCCTCAGCAGGGTATTTCAGTCAGTCTGCCTGTTCTGTTCCCCACTCTGTCTCTGGTGAATCCTCTTCCCCGCCACATCTCTGGCCTGTGCCCCAGCTTTTGTACGCATAAATAAATCTTCAAAAAAAAAAAAAAGAACTGGGGTGTAGGCCAAAAGTAAAGGAGTGGGGGTGTGTGAGAGGATTCACCAGAGACAGAGTGGGGAGCAGAACAGGCAGATCTACTGAAATACACTGCTGAGGGGAACAGTGGTAAGACAGCAGAGGTCTGCTGTGCCATTTGGGTCAGCTCCCTGGCCAGGGATCTAACTCATGCCACAGTGACTGGCAATAGCTTGACAGAGCTGAGATTTCACCCCTGCACCACCAGGGGGCCCAGAAATTCCTATTTTCTATAGAGTTATGCAACTATTTTTAGCAAAGTTCTGAATTCCTACCAGTCTAACAAAAATTCTATTGTATGTCCTTTTCTAGTATATTTATGGCTGTTTATACATCCATTTAGCCCATTAGAATCAAAGTTTCTTTCTCACATTTGAATTCCTGATACTCACCTTCACATTGTCTGAATTTATAAAAATGCCAGAACATTTTATTTATTTACCACTTTTTCTAATTATCAAATAATGAGTTTTAGCATAGCACCTTTACCCCAAGGAACTCCCATTGTTTTTCACAAAAGTAAATAAATAGGGCCTCCCCAGTGGCACAGTGGTTGAGCGCTGGGCTGCGAAGCTGCCTGCAGCCTCTGCAGCACCAGTTCGATTCCCGGCCACAGGTGAGGGTCCCACATGGCATGCAGACCTCTCCTGCTGTGCCCGCTGCTCCCTTCAGCAGTGTGCTTCGTCAGTCTGCCTGTTCTGTTCCCCGCTCTGGCTCTGGTGAATTCTTTCACCCTCCTGCGCTTCTGACTATACCCAGTGTGTATTAAAAAAAAAAAAAAAGTAAGTAAATAAATAAATGTTCTGATATCAGTAGGTACTCTCAGTAACAGCAAGTATTTATTGAGCATTTATACTATCAGGTGTAGTTCTACAATTTTACAAGGATCATCTCATTCTATACTCATAACAGCCCTATCAGAGTCAGAGAAACTATTGTTATCTGCATTTTAATCCAGATAGAGACATTACAACAGAGACTTACTTCTCAAAGTGGCCAAGGTCAGTAGCATTTGCACAATGCCTGTTCTTTTTTTTTTTAAAGATTTATTTATTTATACAAGCACTGGGTACAGTCAGAAGCATGGGGAGGGTGAGAGAATTCACCAGAGCCAGAGAGGGGAGCAGAGCAGGCAGAAGGACCGAAGTACACTGCTGAGGGGAGCAGCGGGCGGCAGGAGAGGTCTGCGCGCCATGTGGGACCCTCCTCCGGTGGCCGGGGAGCAGCTGGGGATCAAACTGGCACTGCAGAAGCTGCGGGCAGCTTTGCAACCCAGTGCTCCACCGCTGCACCACTGGGGAGGCCCCACAATGCCTATTCTTAAGCACTAATTGTTAAACACAGGTCACAAATGTGGAAGGCCTGAGTTTAGAAAACAGCAAGTCAGTTTCAAAAAAATAAAAAGGATGCTACTCAAAGATAAAAAAAAAAGGATGAACTGCCATTTTTGACAACATGAATGGAACTGGAGGTGATAATGCTAAGCTAAATAAGTCAGAAGGAGAAAAACAAATACGGAATGGTTTTACTTAAATGTATATATACATATATAAAATATGTAAGACAAATATTTAATGGTTAGACTTATTTGTATAATACTTATATGTATACCAAAGAGTCAATAAAACTTAGAAATCTGTAGAATTAAGACTACAGATGGAGAAGGTAGAGAGCAAAGTAGGGATGAAGCCCAATGGACTATGGTAGAGGACCACGGGTGCACTGGTGATGTGTATGCTGTGTGACCTACAACTGAAGAAGCATGATCCTAGATACCTCTGAATCAAATACAGTGTTATAAACCAATGTTACCTGAATAAAATTAAAATAAATGATAGAAACGAGTAGAATTTTAAACCTAGGACCAAATTATTATAGCTTAAAAACAGAAAAACAAGGATAGTTAGTTCTCAAAACTGCTTATCCGGAAGCAAACAGGAATAGAATTCTTCATTGCAGATTCTAGGGTTTATTTTTATAACCCTTCAACTTTTCAGTGTATGAAGTAAAAAGTCAGAAACCCTACATGAATCTGTATCATAAAATTTACTGTGTGCCAAATGGACTTATATGTTTTTGTTCATATATAGTTATAAGCAATCATGTAGATTATTCTGTTAGGAATAATAGGAGGTACTGTGTTGATCATCTTGAAACTTTAACGAATTAAATAGATGACTCTCACCCAATCTGTGCCTACATTTCTTAAAGCAATACCAGTAAGTGAAACAGGGAGCACCATAAAAACAGAATGAGATATAATCAGCATATTATTGAAGAAATCCATTCAAACCTCAATAAATATGTTAACATATTTTACAAAGATCAAAAGTAAATCCTAATGCTCTTTCCTGGTAGGATACTTATAATCAGCTTATAATCAGCTCAATAATTCTAGTGAATTTTGGTCTTTGCATAACACCTTGAAGTATTCCTAACTTTTTTTTTAACAAGCACTGGTAGCTGTGATAGTGGAGGTGATACCTCAACCACCATTTTTTAGATATTACTACCAGCCAGGTACAACCTATACATTATCTCAATTTTCAAAACAACTTAAGAGGCAGTGTTATCATTACTACTGCACAAAAAAGGAAATTGCAACTTGGAAAGATTAAGTAATTTGCCTAAATTGTCAGTTAGCAAGAGGCAGAGCAAAGATTTCAACCTTGGCATTTCTAATTCTAAATCCTGAGCTCTTACAACAAAGTCACCTTTTTTTTTTTTTTTTGGGTCCATAATGAGACTCTGAAGATAATTTAAATGAATAATACTCCTCTCATCTATAATTCTCTAGTATAGATATTGATTTGAAAGTCTGATATTATTTGCTTGCCAGGAGTTCCCCCTTCCTAGACAAATCTGAGATTTATAAGGAATAAGGACCTGGATGTCTGCACACCAGCTGCGGTATGTTGAAGGCCCAGAGGTGATCATTCACACACAAGAGGGTCCTCAAAACAAGCGAGTATGAGTCAAGGAAAATCTCCAGGATCTTGATGCAAAATTCTCTCTTTAAACGTTATCTTAAGAGAAAACATGTTTTAAAAGAAACAACAAAATATGCACGAACAAATTAAGTCTCAAAGTTGAAAGATTTCTATTCAAAACATGTAGACCTACCACTAGTACTGGAAATTATTTATTATATAGAAGATTCAATACATTTATATGGTGGCCAGGAGTAATATACTGAGGAAAAACCAAAGTATTATTCTTTTATCCCCAATCACTAAATTTCAACATTAATAATTAAAAACTTCTATGATAGAAAGTAACCCAAAATTTAGAGGCTAAAAATAACATTTGTCTCAGTTTCTGTGCATCAGAAAGCTATTAACTAACAGGATGGATTAAAGTCTCTTGTAGGTTGCCAAGAGCGGTTGGCTAGGGCTGCAGTTATCTCAAGGCTCAGTTAGGAGAAGACCCAACCTTTAACTTCTCTCACATGGGCCCCTCACAACAAAGCAGCTAGTTTTCCTCCAGGGCAAGTGACCCCAGAGGGAGTAACAGAACTCAAGACGGAAGCTCTGGTCTTTAACCTCAGAGTGACATACCACCACTTCTGCCATACTGTATTTTTCTGCAACAACTGACCACATCTTGTCTATACTCAAGGGGAGGGAAATAGGCCGGGTACTATAACACCTAGGAGGAGGGAATCAATGAAGGGGCCTTCTAATGGCTGCCTACCCCGCTTTGTCCAAAGACGATGTGCTCTGTGATGAGACAGACATATAATATGGGACAAGGGTTACCAGGCAGTGACAAACCATCACCCTTGTTTTTTTTTTTTTTTTTTTAAATACATATGACTATGGTAAAAACAGAGCTTGCTCTTCAAGCTTTCTCAACATACATACATATTTGTACATACATACTGACTACACACATATGTGTGTTAATGATTTCAGTCACAAAACAAAATATAATACATCAGGTTCGATTAGCAAGAATTCCAGAAGTATATTTAAGAGAAAATTTTCACAGTTTTGGTAATCTGCCATTGTACTCAGGGAATATAGAATAAAAATGGAGAAAGATTTATATAAACTTTATTCTATTGTATAAATCTTATAGTGATGGAATTATGTAAAACAAATAATAGCCTTCTTTGTGATATGAGGATGCAAATTACTTGATCCAAATTAGGTTGCATTTGCAATCAGCAGTTCTTTAACTACTTTCCCAGTACTTCCTACTTATTCAAAACTTAAATGCAGCCTCACATTATTATTAAAGGCAAAAAAGATCTTTTTAAAAAAGATCTGCATTGATTTTAGGCAAGCAAATGGTAGAAAGCAGTGTATTGTTCATTTATGCTGGTTCCTTACAAACATTTTTCAAAGCACTATCAAATTATTTTTATACTATTACATAAAGGAAGTTGCTTATAATTGTCACCAATAGAATACCTCTTCTGTGGATTCTATTCAAAAAGGCCTCTTTTTTGGATCTGTTCTTTGAAGAAAGACAATGCAAGCTATAAAAATGTTACAATTAGCAGACTACCATTACTGCTAAAATGGCTTTTATTAGGGTTGGCTGAGCTCTGGCTCTAACTGAAGGACTCCACAATGGCATGTGCTTTTCTACACATCCCTTAAAGCCTCTTGTTTTATTTATTTTTATATTTTTAAAGATTTATTTTATTTATACAAGAACCAGGGTACAGGCCAAATGCTCGGGAGGGCGAGAGGATTCACCAGAGACAGAGAGGAACAGAACAGGCAGAGTGACGAAATACACTGCTGAGGGGAGCAATGGACGAGACGGGAGAGGTCTGCTCATCATGTGGGTTGCTCCGAGGCCAGCAGGGATTGAACCGGCACTGCAGAGGCTGCCGACAGCTTCATAGCGATGCGCTCAACAGCCTGCACCACCAGGGAGGCCCCCAAAGCCTTGTGTGTTAATAAACAAAATTTAAAAAAAACTTGATTCCAAAAAGATTGCAGGGATCCCTTAAAAATTCAGATTATGACAAACAATCCTAATTTGGTTTTGTGTCACTGGCTCTAAAGAGTAGCTGTATCTTGAAAGGCCTTTGTTAAGATTCCATGCCATCCCAAACTTGAACACTGCCATCTTTTTTTTTTTAATGGCCAGACCTAAGGGTTATTATTTATTTTACCTTTAAGCACAACCTGTTATAAACAGATGAATGCATGGCAGGGAGGGTGACTGTACAATGAGTGATTTATGGCTACTAATTTCATAACTATCTAATTTGGAGCACATGCAGAAAAAGAGGGCAGTGCAGAGTGTTTTTTCCAGAGTGGGAATGCAGGCAAAGGCTGTGATGCTGGTTAAGAGAGCCATTAGAGGGGGTTACCCAAGGAAGCAGGAGGACCCAAGGAAGCAGGAGGATCCATGGGAACTGGGGAGTAAAATCCAATGGGAGAAAGCACAGAAAATTGGGGAAGAGGAAATACAAAAAAGACAATTTTCTCATTTTGCACTTTTTTGGGCCCAGGATTGGCATTCAGAGGTATTTCGAACAAAAACAAAATCTGAGAGCACAGATAAGAGTCCTGGACATTGGGAAAGCAGGGGAGAGCTTTAGGAACTGTACTGCCAGATGTTTTATGCTTGGTTTACGCACCGCCTGACCTTTTCACATCATCTTTTACTCTGGAAAGAAATGAATTAGATTGATATGGGTTGCTGTGAAAATATAAGAGCTTTAATTTTTGACCCATCTTTTGCTTTTTCATCTATTAGAGAAGTGGTTTGAATTTGCATGCTGTTTGTTCTATATTTACACCACAGCCTTCCCCACCATAATAGGGACAGATACCACTTTAGATTTGTCTGGCAGTTGTCAGGGAAAAAAACCATTTTCAAAACATATGCAATTCCAAAACCCATGGTATGCTGACCATTTTAGAACTAGGATCACATTCCTGTTGTATGTTAATCTAATCTTCTTTATCTTGCTAGAACAACAAGAAAAAAAAAATCAAAATCAGATTTCACTTGATCAGAAGACCCCATTTTCAAGAGACCAACGGTATCAGGGAACCTACAGTGTCTTGACTTTTTTCTTCTCTTATATGGATGGAGGTACAGAGGTTTATAAGAATAATTCAGAGAGAGGAAAGCCTTCTCTGAGATCCTTTCATAGCTTTCACTGTGGGGGACTGAGACGACTTATAACAACAGTATGCACGTAGGTATAATGATTTGATACCTAACAAACCAACCTAAGTACAGTGACTTAAAAAAAAACACTTATTCTGTGCTTTGTGATCAAAGTATTCTGCTCAGACTTCTGCAGTGTAGTAGTGTCCAGAATATGGGTCCTCTGTTCTGGGCCCAGTGGATTTGCTACCCTTGGGACTGCTGGTCTTGCCAGTCCTCAGCTGAGACATTTCATCTGTTCTAGGTGGTCTCTCATCCCCCAGAAGGCTACTCAAGGGTAGGGCACATGTAGCAGCAGGGTGCCAAGAGAGATGCTACTCATAGAAGCCAATTAGTGTCTCAGTAAGATATAGTTGAGGTCCAAGCCAGGAACACACATTGCTGCCACCACCACCTATTGGCAGCCCTGATTCAAAGGGTAGGAAAATAGGCTCAGTACAAAATTTTGTACTGAGTATTGTTGTAAAGAATTGACGCCATTTTTGCAACTTATCACAAAAAACTCTGAGAAAGATTCTGTTTCGTATAATATACCCTATATGTAGTGTTCCCTATACTGAACCAGAGTACCTGGTAATGCTAAATCAAGTACCCTCTCTAGAAGTCTAGAGAATCTAACAAAGCACTAAATTCTTTTTTTTTATAGAGGCATGTTTTATTTATTTATTTATTTGTTTGTTTATACATGCACTGGGTACAGTCAGAAGCGCGGGAGGGTGAGAGAATTCACCAGAGCCAGAGCGGGGAGCAGAACAGGCAGAAGGACCGATGTACACTGCAGAGGGGAGCAGCGGGCGGCAGGAGAGGTCTGCGCGCCATGTGAGACCCTCCTCCGGTGGGGAGTGGCCGGGGAGCACCCGGGGATCGAACCGGCGCCGCAGAGGCTGCGGGCAGCTTCACAACCCAGCGCTCAACCGCTGTGCCACCGGGAGGCCCCCAAAGCACTAAATTCTTAATATAGCAACTAGCACATGACATGTATTCAAGTACTGGAAATGAGTACTTACATATTTTACTTTCATCATAAAAAATAAAATTATGAACAAGTCATAAAAAGAAGAAACATTAAATCCAATAATTAATTTAAGCTATCCTAATTATTAAACTCTAAATAATTACTTGTATCTAAAAAAGCAACAAATATCAACAATTTCCTGAAAACATTATCATAATTAAAAAAAATTATATACTTATATACACAAGAACTGGGGTGTGGGGTGGTAGAGGATTCACCAGAGACAGAGTGGGGTACAGAATACGCAGATTGACTGAAATATACTGCCAAGGGGAGCAGCGGGTGAGTCAAGAGAGGTCTGCTGCACCAGGTGGGTAGCTCTCTGGCTGTGCTGCAGTGGCTGCAGCAGCGAGCTTCATAAGTTGTGTCTTAACCCTTGTGCCACCACGGAGGCCCTATCATAAAATTTTTGATGATGCATTCAGGTGCCTGTTAGATGGTTCAAAGATCTAAGCAGGATTTTCTTCTCTCTGAATTGGATATCTTGATCATGACTATGATACATCTATTTATTCCTATATGCAGGCACTGCACTTTGTGCTTCAATATGTTTACCTCCATTATCCTCATACCCCTGTGAGATAGATGGTTGCAACACACTTTCAGATATAGATTCTGAGGCTTAGAGGACTAAGAAACTTTGCAAATTCACAGGGTCACCAAAATCTATCTTGTTTCTTTTCCTTTAAATCTATGCCTATTCCTCTTCAGATAACTTTCTATTACACTACCAATGGCAGAGTCTAATCCATAGCATCATTTGCGTATTTGTGGAATATTTTTTCAGTATTGAAAGTCAGATTTTCTAACGCCCCTTCAAAATCTTTGGTAACCTGCCAATTTTCCAGAAAAATGAGACCTACATTTCTTCACAGAACATGGAGATCATATAACTGGTCTGGAATGAATTTGGAGAGGTCTGTGTCTCAAAGCTAATAAAAGAGTGACTAAATTGGAAAAAATGACTCTTTAAAAATCAATTAATTTTACTTGACTTACTTACTGCAAGGTTGATTTTCCTTATATTTTTTCAGAAGGGCTATATGTAACTTTGAAACATCTGTAGTCTGTGGTACTATTCAGAATATCTTCTCAGAATACTCATGACACGAGAGATTTTCAGAAAATTATACTTAATTGAACAAGCTCACTATGGGATGTGTGGTAGACTAAAGTAATGATCCTAGTTCTTCATTTCCATGTATTAGTACTAAATATCCACACCCTGACTATAATCTCATAGTCACTAGACTGGACTCCTTGCCCCTTCATTCTGAGGTTAGACATGTGAATGCTTGTGCTCAGGCACAACAGTGGACTAAAATGTGCTCCTGCAGTTGGGCATACTCTCAAGTGCTCCAGTCCTTTGCTTTAGAAGTAGGCAAAGATCTAGGGCGGAAAGCCAATGTGTTCTGACTTGTAACCCAGGTCAGCCTGGAACCCAGCCCAGCCTACATCAGCTAGACCCTAGTGTGAAATTTCCTTCTCTACCTCAAGTGATGACACAATGTATTAAATAAGAATTATGTTAGGATTTAGGTACAGGTCTTCAGTAATATGTCAGACTCCCACAGGAGCTCAGTGACATTTCCTCAATTCAAACATGATGTAACCTGGAAAAGTACAGATTATTGCACATCATGTACTTTACTTTAGAAGAGTCAAAACTAAAAATGTTAATGGTATGAATACCAAGGGTTTACTGACTTTTCACAGCCATGATCCTTTGGCTCATGCTATTTATTCTGCTGGGAATGCCTTCTTTGCCTAATGAAGCATTATTTATCCTATAGGAATTAGTTTGAAAGTTGTTTCTCCATAAACTACTCCCAGTCCACTCAATTAAGGTTAATTACTTCTTCTGAGACTATTATGTGTGTATTCCTACTATTGCAGTGCTACCAAAGTGTGGAAGTTTGGGAATGTTGGTTATTACTAGTCTATGATAAGACATATAAAAGCTGAGTAAGCAATTAGGAATCATTAAGCAATCTGATAATTTTATGTCTGATGTACTTAATTATTTAAAAAAATTGTATTTGATTAATTGTAGTTGCCTTACATCTTAGCAATTCATTTTTATTATGCCTTTTAAAATATCGGCCCATGATAGACTCAGCTTTTTTTTTTTTTTTTAAGGTTCCTCACCCCAAGATATTTTGAGCAAAACTATATTACAGCACTTATTCATTCTATTCTACATTGTAGTTAATTTACACATAAGTTTTGCCCACTAACTAGCGAACGGCCAGCCTTCCTTTGTTATCCACCAAGTTAACCAACCACAGTGCTTGGGTGGGGGGAATACAAACTCAACAGGTGATAAAAATGGGAGCTAAGATATTGTAGTCTTACATTTAAACTGTACTTGTAATATTCTCTATCACAAAAAGAGATAACTTTCTTTCATTTAGTTCCCAATTATTTTTATTAGAGGCCCCATATAAAGGAAAATTCTTTACCTTTACCAGTTTGTGATTAAGACATACAAAACTGAGTAAGCAATTAGGAATTATTCTTCCCCCCTTACGGCTTTCATGATGTTATACTCACAGAAATAAAAATCCACTTAACAGTTGCATGATCATTTTGCAGTAAAATATGATATTTCTTTGTCTTCAAACAAATCAAAGGCAAGTTCACTGTGGCTACGGACCTATTTAATGAACTCAGGCCCCATGGCATTTATGTTAGGCTTTCAGCCTCATTTTGGCTAGGCTCACAGTCAGATATTGCTATGCAGTAGATACCCTGAAAACTCCTTTTACAATTTTACATGGTGGTCAAATAGAATGTCACTGCAATAAACACAGGCTGAATCATTTGTGAATTAGGAATGAATCAGCATTTCAGAGATTAAATTTATATTTATATAGTAGTAGCCTTAGTGTCATTTAGCAGATGAGAAATCTCAGTAATCCTTACTGCCTGGCTTTTCACATTACCTCCCCACTAAAGCTCTATTCAAACCAGAGCAAGCCCCCATCCTTAGCATTTGATCTAAGGAGCAGAAGAAAAGGGCACTCCTAAAACCATACCAAAATAAAAAGCCATGATTCCTGGAATCAACTAATATTTAAAAATTATACATGCATATGTAATTTTATTGATGTAGTACTGGTTTAACACTATACATGATTCAGAGGTACAAGGTCACACATTTTCAGATGTGTATTCACTCCCCACCCACCGCAAGGCACAAGGGGCCTCTGCCTAGTGTACTGGGCCCCCTCCACGCTTTGCTCTCCACCCTCCCTTCCCACTCTGGTTACCTCAATTCTACAGTCAGATCCTAGGGTTTGTTATTGGGTTGTTTGTTTCTGGTCCTGTTTTGTTTCTCTATAGTAAACATATCAGTGAAATCATCTGTATTTGTTTTTCTTTTGACTTATTTCACTGATTCCTCTCTCCACTTCCATCACGTGTTACAAATGGCAAGAGTTCATTGTTTTAATATCTGAGTAGTATTCGTGGTGTGTGTGTGTGTGTGTGTTTGTGTATCACATCTTCCTAATCCACTGATCTACTGAGCTGTTCTTGGGCACTTAGATGTAATCAAGTAATTTTATAGCTATGTACTAAGTGTGACAGAAACATGAAATACTTCCGCAGCACTGTTCTCAAACCATACCTACTGAGTTTCTTCTGGTTCTTTCCTCTATCATTTTCTGTTCTTAATTTTTTTTTACTGGCAATGATTAGTGATTATGTGGTTGGTTGAGACAGAAAAAAGAGTAACTAAAAAGTGAATTTAGAGTCACAGAATGAACTTGCAGTAGAAAATTACAGTTACCCATACTCTCATATCTGATTCCCCATTTTTAAAGTAGGGAGTTGTACAGTTAGGGAATTTTGGAGAAAAACAAGTGAAAACCACACTAATTGAACTCAGGCTCTTTTATAGGTGACTCAAGATCAGAGCTGGATAGTTGAAAAGGATAACCTGTTAATTAATCCGCTAACAACATTGCGTAGGCAAATTTTAATATGGGGATATTTTACTTAAAGAACAGTGGTTAACTTATCAATTACCAAATTATTCTTCCTTAAAATCTTGAAAAAAAGATTCTGAAACCTGTTTCCAATTTGGCTTTTAGTCTTTTTTCTATCTTCCCCCCTTAAAAAAAGTTGATTTTGTAATTTATAATTTACATAATAGTCTCTGAGCATAACCTCTTTGTAGAAATCTAAATTATTTTCCATATATACTATATATTAATGATCAAATAAACATTTTTTAAACCATAGTTTCAGTTACCATGGTAATAGTTATCATAAAAATTAGTAATGACTAAAAACAGGTAATTCAAATGAAGGATGACTCTTGTAAGGCATTTGTTATCAGTAAGAAGCCTTGGCCTGTGTGTAAGGTTGTAATTATTATATACCCTTATCCCATTCTAAAAACATAAGAGCTGCTTTCTTGTTCCTTTCTATTTGCTATTCTTTAAGATAAATGCAATAAGAATCCCTAATTACAAAGTGTGCAAAGCCAGGAAGAACCACTGCTAAAACTCACCACTAAATTGCCTACGCTGTGTTAGAAATCTAGAGGACTGCAGACCATAGAGCTCACTGGTGGATCTAATAGCAGTTTTACTACTTTCCATTATTTACTTTGTCATTTACTTTTTTGCTCTATCATTCCTTACAACAGAGTAAGTTCTGTGTCATAGGTAAGCTTGTCCCTTCTGTTCATATATACCCCTGGAGCCTGCAACAATGTTTGGCATATAAGTAGTCACATAGTTTTTAAATGAATCATCTTATTAGGGAAAAATAACTTATAAAGACAATAAAAGCTCCATGATTTTTCACTTTGTCCTGTAGTTGAATACCAAAGAAAGCAATACTTCACTCCTAGATTTATTTGACCCATGCTAATAAAGCAGTTTATATATCCTTGAAGTTCATAAAAGAGATTTAAATTAAGCTTAATGTTTTCAAATATTTTATCAATATAAAGGTGAAATAAGTAACAACTAGTTGAAAAATAGGTAAGACTTAATGAAGAAGATACTCAGTTTAGTCTCTAAGTTTCATCATGGAAGTATAACACATACTATGTCATTTCATTAAAATCACACACCTATTTATATATTCTTTTGTAACTAAAAACATTGATTTACAACATTTGTATATACTACTTATGTTTATCCCAAAAAATCTAGTTTCCAGCTGTCAGCATATAGTTTACTCTAAATTTACTCCCCAGCCTTTTCTCTTCTGGTAACCACTATTTTGTTATTAAAGACCTAAATCTGTTTTTGTTTTGTTTTGTTTGTTCATTTGTTTTGTTTCTTTACCACAACTGAGTGAAATCATACAATGTTTGTCTTTCTCTGTCTGACTGATTTACCAGTTTGAGTGATTTTTTTAAGCACTATGGAACATTACTATACTTGGGATAGTATTTTCCACAGCAAAAGAGTCACAGGATTTGGAAAAAATCTCGGAAATCACTTCCCCTATTGTTTCTTGCAGATTGGAAACACATCCAAGGTGGCCCAACATCACAAAACCCAGATTTACTAACTCTTAGCCCAGAGTGATTTTAATGTTAACAAACTCATGAGGAAAAGTGAGAAAACTGACATAAAACAGATCTTTTCATATACTACAGCTCTTTACATGTGCTGGATACCCATTAACCATATCTAATTTCTGGACACATGGTGGTGATTTTGGTTTGTAAAAAAATGTATATTCAAATGAGCTTGTGGCCAAACTGTATTCCCACTTTCAGTCCTCAGAAGAGCATAGGAAGTCATCTTTTATCAGTCAATCTCTTTCTACAAAGTAGGCCCCCTCAGAATAACACTTGTTGGTCCATGATGCTCATTCCACGCTCACAGTGCTGGTCTGATCCAGAGCTCAGTGAGAGTCTCATGAAATGATCATTTGGTGTTTTTCAATTGATCTTCTTGTATGAAGAATGGGAAATTTAAATCAATGACGACAACAACAACAAAAAAAATGGTTCTACCAGCACTGAGTTTAGTTTTTGTTGTTGTTGCTGCTTTTAAGTGCTCTATTCTGAGCTTTCTGGCCTGCCATTCCAGTGGCACTGTGAGCATTTGTTGCTAGGGAAGAGGCTCATCTACCACCATCTGTGCAAGACTTTCTATCAGTGTGGGGTTCACCATGTAGAACACTTTCTGCAGCCCAACCATGAGTGTCCTATACAATTCCAGATGTTACAGCTGGGAATCCTAAAGCAGAGCCCCAAATACAGGGTCGTTATTGTTAATGACCATATGAAAGTTAGGAGGCAGCATTACCATTTCTCCAATAAAAATTAGTAAGTTAGAAAAACCCTAGAAAATAGGTCCAGAATATTATTGAACTTAAGGAATTTCTATGCCTCTTAGTCTTGCAGAAGTTCTTTTTCATCATACTTCTACTTACTTAGACACTGTTAAATGATGAGCAACAGCAACTTAACTAAAGGACACACAAGTAACATGGAGAAAGTATGAGTAAAATATAGAAAACCAATGGAGTGGTAATTTTATTGGACAGAAACTACTTCTTACAACATTAAATCTTTTAAACAAAACAAAAATGTTGAAATATACCTTAGGTTCTCTCTGTATTTTAGGGTAATTCATTTAACATATATTTTGTGCTCAAGGCAAGAATATAAGAGAACTCAGAGGCTGAGAGGGTTGTTATAAGGGACATGGGTTCTGAAGATAATGGTTCAACATCATAGTAAAATTAATGTGAACTGTCAGAGTCCATCTAAGTTTCAGTTACTTTACCTTTTTTATTTTATTAAGATTATTTATTTATACAAGCACTGGGTACAGTCAGAAGCACGGGAGGGTGAAAGAGTTCACCAGAGCCAGAGCGGGAGCAGAACAGGCAGACTGATGAAGTACACTGCTGAAGGAGAGTGGGCAGGGCAGGGCAGGAGAGGTCTGCGCCCCATGTGGGGACCCTCGCCGGTGGCCGGGATCGAACCGGAGTTGCAGAGGCTTCAGACAACTTCGCAGCCCAGCGCTCAACTGCTGCGCCACCGGGGGAGACCCTCAGATTCTTTATCCTCAAAATGAGACTAAGGTTTCCTTTAAAAGACTCCTTGACAGCAAACAAAGTAATGATATAAATATAAAGAGGACATGAATCATAACCTTGTAGAAGTTTGCAATGTAGGTAAAAAAATAAAAGAAGAGAAAGGAAAGTCATGAGTATTCCAAACGTTTTCAGATAACATTGCTTTGAGAATTAAGAAAAGATTTTGTATCAAGCTAGGAATAAGAAAGATTTCCTGGAGGTTAGTGCTGGTTGGGGGACTGAGGGATAGGAGTTTCTTGAAAGATGAGTAAGATTTAGTACTGTAGATGAGCAAACAAAGTTGGGGGTGAGGTGATGATACACTGCTAATATCCAGCAGAGAGATAAATCCCCAATCTACTTCATACAATCACTAAAGGAAAAAAAAAAAAAATCAATAGAAAACCTACTACAGTTCTATTCAAAATAATATTCAGGGCAAGTTAGAAAAAGTGACTTTCATATCCAATTAATGTAATGACTCACACTTGGGTTAGAAGAGATAAAAGCCCAGCTGAGGACCACTTTGCTTTCTTCTGTACTTGTTCTGAGAGATGGAGTAACTGCCTCTTAGGCAAAGCCCTGGAAGTACCTTGCCCTCCCATTAATCCCAGCTTTGCCAATGATTCTCTCAGCAAGAATGACTTCAAGCAGAGAATTCAACTGTAGATTTGAGCATGTAGGTCACCATTCAATCAGGGGCCACCTAAGAGAAAAGGCTCATTCTAATTTCTAATGAAAATAATCTTTGTGGTTCAGTACCCTTTCCAACTATAATCACTTAGTTTCACTATATTTTCTTGGCTAGAGCAGAAGCTTTTTAAAATGAGTTTGGATGTTGAGGAGAAAGGGGATTTTAGTTACTTGTAATCTTTAAAATGCATCTCATCTTTAAAAATCAAAATTAAAGAAAGAAACAAAACTAAAGTCTTTGTATATATGCAAGACATTAGGAAGTATCAAAAAGACAGACATTAGAAAGAAGGCGAAAAAATAATATAAATATATTACATATATATACATATATGGTATAAATTCAAAAGCCCTATGGCATTCCAGTCAGCATAAAGGGAAATACTGGCATTCTCTTTCTCTCTGGTATTTTTTAAAAAGAAATAAAGTGATCCTCATGGGAGAACAA
>NW_026555331.1:129179594-129257195 GCF_014898055.3 Talpa occidentalis | reverse complement strand
AGAAATTCCCTGGATTATTTCTGCTTCAAGGAAAAGGACTATACACTCCTAAAGCATCCATAGCACCTCTAAAAGTAGGTGAGTTTTGGAGAGCTTTATAAAGAGAAGATTTGAATCTGTCACGGAGGTTGAGGAAGCTCTTTTGAACAGCAATGCTTGAGAGGAGATCAAAAGGATGAGCAGCATCTAGCACTGCAAAGAGGAGGAAGAACTACATTCAGGACAGGGAACACCACAGGCAAGGGCAATGGCAGGAGAGGGCATGTTGGGAGCCAAGAATATTTTAGAGCACCTGAAAAGTGACAGGGCCAGCCATGTAGCAGGCATACTAGAATTACACACACACACACACATACCCCTTTTTTTTTTTTTTTTTTTTCAAGAAAGGAAGGAAGAAATCTCCTGCTTTAGACTATCCCTTTTGTGTTTAATATAGAAGAGATAGGATGAGACTGGTCAGGAGGGAAAAGGTTAGAGAACAGCTATGCAGGCAATGGGAGGGGAGTGTTGTCAAACCTCAGAGAGAAGACCCTTGAGGAAGAGCAGGAGACCAACTCTGAGGAAAGCAGTAATTTGGGAAAGTGGCTCTTGCAGCCTGCCCTGGAAAGCTTATGTAGGTAGCATCCCTCCAGTGTTCTTTACACTCCCGCTGGCCTGCCTAGAGGGCCAGCTTCACCACCCCCCGGCCCCCCACCCGGTTCATTTTTTTTTCTTTTTATCTTTTACATCATTGTGTATTCCCCATAAAAGTCCCATCACCAATTCATCCATGAACCCAACTTATCTCCATTATGCGCCTTCTAGCACAGGAACTACTGAAGGAAGTTCCTTTCCACCTTTCCAAACACATACGTTCATCTTCCCAAATGTCCATAAATAGGAGAAAACTTTGAAAGTATTACAGACAGTCAACAAGTAAATGAGAGAGGAATGAGGTCATGACAATGATATACTCTCCTGCTATAAACTAAAGGAAGCAGTTCTAATTAAAAATAAAGATGCTACAATAAAGACACTTCATTTTCAAAACCACTGTTAGCAGTTGAAGCAATTGGAGATAGTTTCAGACTGACAATAAACGTACTTTCCTAGAATAATTTCATTAAGAGAAATTGCTTTTTGTTATATAAATGTATACCTATAAAACTTAAACCTCAGTTTAAGCAATGAAGATCTCTAGCTTATGCCACATTACTAGGTGGGAACTACTTCCACTATCTTCTTTATCAACTTCTATTAGGATAAAAAAGCAGAACCACTCAAACTGTAAAGATAGGTGGTTTGCAGGCTAGTGTTTTCCTTTTAGTATAAGTGCACAGTTCCAGACGAAATTATAATCAAGCATTCATTCTAATCAAACCTTGATAAATCCAGTTTCTATGCACAGACTTGCACAGGACCATATACATCTCTTACTGATAAGAAGCAAATTTCTTCTACTTCTGTTTCTACCTTGGTTAGGCATCTAGGCATCTGTTACTCTTCCTTTTGCAAATCCAATATATATCAGATTAAGGAAAATGTAGTAATTCTACCCTAGAGTACAAATGAGTTTCAGAGCTAGAGCTGCCAACTTAAGTTTCTCAAGACCTATTTTCAGAACTTTGGGGGGCAGAGACCACAGGAGCTGGGATTCTTCACCCTTACTAGTTTCAGTTCAAAGATCTGGAACCCCATCTACCCTAAGTGCTCAAGCAACTGCTCTCCCTCCTTCACTTTGTGCTCAGGGTTTTCTGAAGTCCAGGACCCAGACTTGTCACTGTACTTCTTCCTTCCTTCTCTTTACCCTCAGCACAGACCACACCCTCTGGTTAGGGTTCTTCTCTTTTTCTCAACAGTCATAGCTGTTACTCTTAGATATCCAAATCTTGTAGGTGAATTTGTACCCAGATGCCTGCGCCTCAGAATTCCTGTTGAGGGTTAAGAAAGGGAAGATGCTGTTAATGATGACCAAGGTATATACTGGCATATGGTGAGCCCAGGAAGCATCAGTTCCTCTGCTATTAAAAAAAAAAAAAAAAAAAGTCCAGATCCTTGTATTAAAGCATACAAGAGATTTGTGTTTATATGTAATGTTACGAGAATTAGCTATATTACAGTTTAAGGAAATGCTCAAGAGTATGGCAACAGATATCAGAGAATTCACAAAATACAGACATATGAAAATGCAGAAGGTTCACCAGAGAAGAGTTAAGAAAACCATGATCTGGTCTCAGTATCACTATCAAGTTCAATGATTTTCAAAGTCATTTTCTTCTCTGGACTTCATCTAGATAATGAAGAAATCAAATTACATCAACTCAAAAAAAACATATAATGCTAAAAATTATGACTGCAAATCATGTTTCAGATTAATTTATTTTGTTACTCAGGATGGTCATCTGCTCTATGTTTAAATACCAACTAGAAAATAATTATTTGAGAGACCTTATATGTTATTGGTTCTTACAAATCAGAATCAATTGGAATTCAGTTTCGAGCAGTTCATGAAGCACACATAGGAAATGTAAGACCTGAGGGATAAGACGCAGTTATTTCAACATCAAGTAAGGTAGTCCCCCAAAAGTCAACACTTGGTGCCTAAGAACATGATTTTTAGAAATACACAAGCCCTAAAGATTTCTGCTTCATATAATTTTAGTATTACTTCCTGGCAGGCATCAGTACAAGAATATGACAGATTAATTTTTTTTCATTATCTAAAAAGAAAACAAAAACCACAGGGCCTCTGGATTCACTGTATTCAGAAAAACTACAGTCAGGTTTTAGGAAAACCTGTCGAAGTTCTTTAGAAAAATAAAAAAAAAGATTGATTAATATATCTTGAAACACTAGTCATACTTTTAAAATGTCCTTAATGAAGATACTGAACTTATATCCCTATGCTCTATGCCTCCAAGGAGCCCCTCACCTTCTGCTTATCTTAGAGTAAAAAATGGGAATGAGATCAATTTCTCCATATTCATAATTTTAGGCAACCAGATAGGTTGGCGACATTTCAGATGACCTCTATGACCCAGGAAAAAGGTATCGGATATCAGATACTTTAAAGAAAAAGAAAGAAGTAGGGAACATCTGGTATTTCAAACATAGTTTGAGTTGATTTGGAGATAATTTGGATCTGGAAGATATTATGCAGTATTCAGGGTGAGATCATCTGATTCATACTGTTTTCATAACCAAATTTCCCTCTGGAGCAAAGAATCATATGTGGTTACTAAACAAGCAAATGTTACTAAGACTTCTTTAATCATCTTGGAATGAAGCTGACCAAGATAAATTATACGAAATATACAATTTCTCCTTTCCCCTCCTCCTACTTTCCTTCCTCCTTCTCTATTTGTCTATCACATATGTGTGTACATGTTAACATGCAGACATACAAATATATTCATATTATACTTTCAAAGACGAGTTTTAGATCTTATTTAATGAATGAATATTCTAGCTAAAGAACTACATTTCTAAATAATTCATTACTGTCAATACATGGTTATATTAGAAAGCTAGTGTAATCTATCAAGTCCCCCTTTCTTAAAGGAATATATTTTCATAAATCTGGGGCTAGATTTTGAATTGTGTTAGATTTTTAGTTCACTGCCTATTTCCTCATCTCTACCAAGAATTTCCATACCAAAAAAGAAAGGGGGGTAAGGTTATGTTGCATAAAACAAGACTTAAGTAGAGATAACCTTTTAACTTTCATATACTTTGTCAACTTTCTTAGGTAAGAATACAAAGAAACTATTTTAATTAAAAGCCACCATTAACCATTTCTAATAACATAATTCTATTATTTTCTTTGCTCATAAGTACAAAATGTTTCCATCTCACTGCTCTGAAATACACAAAAGGGCAGAATGGAAAAAAAGTCATCACTGCCCACCTGGACACCAAAGATAGGGCCTTACCCTTACCCTTGGCTGGTCATGCTTATTATACTCCAAGTCTCACTGGTCTCTTCTCTTTAAAACAAACAAACAAACAACCCTACACATTGTTCCCTTATCTCTACTTCATTTCTATCAACCTGGGGCCATATTTTCCTAACTGATCACTCCCTTTGTATGATATCATATTGCTGTTCCAAAAATTATTTTAATGAAACCCAAAGAAGATCATAACACTCTAGATGTTAGATGTTTTCAATGAGGTCAATATATGTTACTTGTCTTAACATGGCAGAGAAGGCCCTTTTCACCTGGCACCACCTCACTACTTCTTCACAGACCTCCCCCTCACCCCCCAGCTTTCTCTGCTTCAATGGGAGCTCTTCCCTTTGTTTGGATCTCATTCCTCTCTCTATACAGGAAATTTCTACTTTCTTTCTTTTTTTTTTAAGGTTTATTTTATTTCTTTATACATACAAGAACTGGGGTGGGGCCTCCCTGGTGGCACAAGGGGTTAAGCACTGCACTGTGAAGCAATCCACAGCCTCTGCAGCACAAGTTCGATCCCTGGCCAGCCGGGGAGCAACCCACGTGGCGAAGCAGACCTCTCCTGTCTCGGCCGCTGCTCCCCTCAGCAGGGTATTTCAGTCAGTCTGCCTGTTCTGTTCCCCACTCTGTCTCTGGTGAATCCTCTTCCCCGCCACATCTCTGGCCTGTGCCCCAGCTTTTGTACGCATAAATAAATCTTCAAAAAAAAAAAAAAGAACTGGGGTGTAGGCCAAAAGTAAAGGAGTGGGGGTGTGTGAGAGGATTCACCAGAGACAGAGTGGGGAGCAGAACAGGCAGATCTACTGAAATACACTGCTGAGGGGAACAGTGGTAAGACAGCAGAGGTCTGCTGTGCCATTTGGGTCAGCTCCCTGGCCAGGGATCTAACTCATGCCACAGTGACTGGCAATAGCTTGACAGAGCTGAGATTTCACCCCTGCACCACCAGGGAGGCCCAGAAATTCCTATTTTCTATAGAGTTATGCAACTATTTTTAGCAAAGTTCTGAATTCCTACCAGTCTAACAAAAATTCTATTGTATGTCCTTTTCTAGTATATTTATGGCTGTTTATACATCCATTTAGCCCATTAGAATCAAAGTTTCTTTCTCACATTTGAATTCCTGATACTCACCTTCACATTGTCTGAATTTATAAAAATGCCAGAACATTTTATTTATTTACCACTTTGTTCTAATTATCAAATGAGTTTTAGCATAGCACCTTTACCCCAAGGAACTCCCATTGTTTTTCACAAAAGTAAATAAATAGGGCCTCCCCAGTGGCACAGTGGTTGAGCGCTGGGCTGCGAAGCTGCCTGCAGCCTCTGCAGCACCAGTTCGATTCCCGGCCACAGGTGAGGGTCCCACATGGCATGCAGACCTCTCCTGCTGTGCCCGCTGCTCCCTTCAGCAGTGTGCTTCGTCAGTCTGCCTGTTCTGTTCCCCGCTCTGGCTCTGGTGAATTCTTTCACCCTCCTGCGCTTCTGACTATACCCAGTGTGTATTAAAAAAAAAAAAAAGTAAGTAAATAAATAAATGTTCTGATATCAGTAGGTACTCTCAGTAACAGCAAGTATTTATTGAGCATTTATACTATCAGGTGTAGTTCTACAATTTTACAAGGATCATCTCATTCTATACTCATAACAGCCCTATCAGAGTCAGAGAAACTATTGTTATCTGCATTTTAATCCAGATAGAGACATTACAACAGAGACTTACTTCTCAAAGTGGCCAAGGTCAGTAGCATTTGCACAATGCCTGTTCTTTTTTTTTTTTTAAAGATTTATTTATTTATACAAGCACTGGGTACAGTCAGAAGCATGGGGAGGGTGAGAGAATTCACCAGAGCCAGAGAGGGGAGCAGAGCAGGCAGAAGGACCGAAGTACACTGCTGAGGGGAGCAGCGGGCGGCAGGAGAGGTCTGCGCGCCATGTGGGACCCTCCTCCGGTGGCCGGGGAGCAGCTGGGGATCAAACTGGCACTGCAGAAGCTGCGGGCAGCTTTGCAACCCAGTGCTCCACCGCTGCACCACTGGGGAGGCCCCACAATGCCTATTCTTAAGCACTAATTGTTAAACACAGGTCACAAATGTGGAAGGGCCTGAGTTTAGAAAACAGCAAGTCAGTTTCAAAAAAATAAAAAGGATGCTACTCAAAGATAAAAAAAAAAGGATGAACTGCCATTTTTGACAACATGAATGGAACTGGAGGTGATAATGCTAAGCTAAATAAGTCAGAAGGAGAAAAACAAATACGGAATGGTTTTACTTAAATGTATATATACATATATAAAATATGTAAGACAAATATTTAATGGTTAGACTTATTTGTATAATACTTATATGTATACCAAAGAGTCAATAAAACTTAGAAATCTGTAGAATTAAGACTACAGATGGAGAAGGTAGAGAGCAAAGTAGGGATGAAGCCCAATGGACTATGGTAGAGGACCACGGGTGCACTGGTGATGTGTATGCTGTGTGACCTACAACTGAAGAAGCATGATCCTAGATACCTCTGAATCAAATACAGTGTTATAAACCAATGTTACCTGAATAAAATTAAAATAAATGATAGAAACGAGTAGAATTTTAAACCTAGGACCAAATTATTATAGCTTAAAAACAGAAAAACAAGGATAGTTAGTTCTCAAAACTGCTTATCCGGAAGCAAACAGGAATAGAATTCTTCATTGCAGATTCTAGGGTTTATTTTTATAACCCTTCAACTTTTCAGTGTATGAAGTAAAAAGTCAGAAACCCTACATGAATCTGTATCATAAAATTTACTGTGTGCCAAATGGACTTATATGTTTTTGTTCATATATAGTTATAAGCAATCATGTAGATTATTCTGTTAGGAATAATAGGAGGTACTGTGTTGATCATCTTGAAACTTTAACGAATTAAATAGATGACTCTCACCCAATCTGTGCCTACATTTCTTAAAGCAATACCAGTAAGTGAAACAGGGAGCACCATAAAAACAGAATGAGATATAATCAGCATATTATTGAAGAAATCCATTCAAACCTCAATAAATATGTTAACATATTTTACAAAGATCAAAAGTAAATCCTAATGCTCTTTCCTGGTAGGATACTTATAATCAGCTTATAATCAGCTCAATAATTCTAGTGAATTTTGGTCTTTGCATAACACCTTGAAGTATTTCTAACTTTTTTTTTAACAAGCACTGGTAGCTGTGATAGTGGAGGTGATACCTCAACCACCATTTTTTAGATATTACTACCAGCCAGGTACAACCTATACATTATCTCAATTTTCAAAACAACTTAAGAGGCAGTGTTATCATTACTACTGCACAAAAAAGGAAATTGCAACTTGGAAAGATTAAGTAATTTGCCTAAATTGTCAGTTAGCAAGAGGCAGAGCAAAGATTTCAACCTTGGCATTTCTAATTCTAAATCCTGAGCTCTTACAACAAAGTCACCTTTTTTTTTTTTTTTTTTGGGTCCATAATGAGACTCTGAAGATAATTTAAATGAATAATACTCCTCTCATCTATAATTTCTCTAGTATAGATATTGATTTGAAAGTCTGATATTATTTGCTTGCCAGGAGTTCCCCCTTCCTAGACAAATCTGAGATTTATAAGGAATAAGGACCTGGATGTCTGCACACCAGCTGCGGTATGTTGAAGGCCCAGAGGTGATCATTCACACACAAGAGGGTCCTCAAAACAAGCGAGTATGAGTCAAGGAAAATCTCCAGGATCTTGATGCAAAATTCTCTCTTTAAACGTTATCTTAAGAGAAAACATGTTTTAAAAGAAACAACAAAATATGCACGAACAAATTAAGTCTCAAAGTTGAAAGATTTCTATTCAAAACATGTAGACCTACCACTAGTACTGGAAATTATTTATTATATAGAAGATTCAATACATTTATATGGTGGCCAGGAGTAATATACTGAGGAAAAACCAAAGTATTATTCTTTTATCCCCAATCACTAAATTTCAACATTAATAATTAAAAACTTCTATGATAGAAAGTAACCCAAAATTTAGAGGCTAAAAATAACATTTGTCTCAGTTTCTGTGCATCAGAAAGCTATTAACTAACAGGATGGATTAAAGTCTCTTGTAGGTTGCCAAGAGCGGTTGGCTAGGGCTGCAGTTATCTCAAGGCTCAGTTAGGAGAAGACCCAACCTTTAACTTCTCTCACATGGGCCCCTCACAACAAAGCAGCTAGTTTTCCTCCAGGGCAAGTGACCCCAGAGGGAGTAACAGAACTCAAGACGGAAGCTCTGGTCTTTAACCTCAGAGTGACATACCACCACTTCTGCCATACTGTATTTTTCTGCAACAACTGACCACATCTTGTCTATACTCAAGGGGAGGGAAATAGGCCGGGTACTAACACCTAGGAGGAGGGAATCAATGAAGGGGCCTTCTAATGGCTGCCTACCCCGCTTTGTCCAAAGACGATGTGCTCTGTGATGAGACAGACATATAATATGGGACAAGGGTTACCAGGCAGTGACAAACCATCACCCTTGTCTTTTTTTTTTTTTTTTTAAATACATATGACTATGGTAAAAACAGAGCTTGCTCTTCAAGCTTTCTCAACATACATACATATTTGTACATACATACTGACTACACACATATGTGTGTTAATGATTTCAGTCACAAAACAAAATATAATACATCAGGTTCGATTAGCAAGAATTCCAGAAGTATATTTAAGAGAAAATTTTCACAGTTTTGGTAATCTGCCATTGTACTCAGGGAATATAGAATAAAAATGGAGAAAGATTTATATAAACTTTATTCTATTGTATAAATCTTATAGTGATGGAATTATGTAAAACAAATAATAGCCTTCTTTGTGATATGAGGATGCAAATTACTTGATCCAAATTAGGTTGCATTTGCAATCAGCAGTTCCTTTAACTACTTTCCCAGTACTTCCTACTTATTCAAAACTTAAATGCAGCCTCACATTATTATTAAAGGCAAAAAAGATCTTTTTAAAAAAGATCTGCATTGATTTTAGGCAAGCAAATGGTAGAAAGCAGTGTATTGTTCAATTATGCTGGTTCCTTACAAACATTTTTCAAAGCACTATCAAATTATTTTTATACTATTACATAAAGGAAGTTGCTTATAATTGTCACCAATAGAATACCTCTTCTGTGGATTCTATTCAAAAAAGGCCTCTTTTTTGGATCTGTTCTTTGAAGAAAGACAATGCAAGCTATAAAAATGTTACAATTAGCAGACTACCATTACTGCTAAAATGGCTTTTATTAGGGTTGGCTGAGCTCTGGCTCTAACTGAAGGACTCCACAATGGCATGTGCTTTTCTACACATCCCTTAAAGCCTCTTGTTTTATTTATTTTTATATTTTTAAAGATTTATTTTATTTATACAAGAACCAGGGTACAGGCCAAATGCTCGGGAGGGCGAGAGGATTCACCAGAGACAGAGAGGAACAGAACAGGCAGAGTGACGAAATACACTGCTGAGGGGAGCAATGGACGAGACGGGAGAGGTCTGCTCATCATGTGGGTTGCTCCGAGGCCAGCAGGGATTGAACCGGCACTGCAGAGGCTGCCGACAGCTTCATAGCGATGCGCTCAACAGCCTGCACCACCAGGGAGGCCCCCAAAGCCTTGTGTGTTAATAAACAAAATTTAAAAAAAACTTGATTCCAAAAAGATTGCAGGGATCCCTTAAAAATTCAGATTATGACAAACAATCCTAATTTGGTTTTGTGTCACTGGCTCTAAAGAGTAGCTGTATCTTGAAAGGCCTTTGTTAAGATTCCATGCCATCCCAAACTTGAACACTGCCATCTTTTTTTTTTTAATGGCCAGACCTAAGGGTTATTATTTATTTTACCTTTAAGCACAACCTGTTATAAACAGATGAGTGCATGGGGAGGGTGACTGTACAATGAGTGATTTATGGCTACTAATTTCATAACTATCTAATTTGGAGCACATGCAGAAAAAGAGGGCAGTGCAGAGTGTTTTTTCCAGAGTGGGAATGCAGGCAAAGGCTGTGATGCTGGTTAAGAGAGCCATTAGAGGGGGTTACCCAAGGAAGCAGGAGGACCCAAGGAAGCAGGAGGATCCATGGGAACTGGGGAGTAAAATCCAATGGGAGAAAGCACAGAAAATTGGGGGAAGAGGAAATACAAAAAAGACAATTTTCTCATTTTGCACTTTTTTGGGCCCAGGATTGGCATTCAGAGGTATTTCGAACAAAAACAAAATCTGAGAGCACAGATAAGAGTCCTGGACATTGGGAAAGCAGGGGAGAGCTTTAGGAACTGTACTGCCAGATGTTTTATGCTTGGTTTACGCACCGCCTGACCTTTTCACATCATCTTTTACTCTGGAAAGAAATGAATTAGATTGATATGGGTTGCTGTGAAAATATAAGAGCTTTAATTTTTGACCCATCTTTTGCTTTTTCATCTATTAGAGAAGTGGTTTGAATTTGCATGCTGTTTGTTCTATATTTACACCACAGCCTTCCCCACCATAATAGGGACAGATACCACTTTAGATTTGTCTGGCAGTTGTCAGGGAAAAAACCATTTTCAAAACATATGCAATTCCAAAACCCATGGTATGCTGACCATTTTAGAACTAGGATCACATTCCTGTTGTATGTTAATCTAATCTTCTTTATCTTGCTAGAACAACAAGAAAAAAAAATCAAAATCAGATTTCACTTGATCAGAAGACCCCATTTTCAAGAGACCAACGGTATCAGGGAACCTACAGTGTCTTGACTTTTTTCCTTCTCTTATATGGATGGAGGTACAGAGGTTTATAAGAATAATTCAGAGAGAGGAAAGCCTTCTCTGAGATCCCTTTCATAGCTTTCACTGTGGGGGACTGAGACGACTTATAACAACAGTATGCACGTAGGTTATAATTTGATACCTAACAAACCAACCTAAGTACAGTGACTTAAAAAAAAAACACTTATTCTGTGCTTTGTGATCAAAGTATTCTGCTCAGACTTCTGCAGTGTAGTAGTGTCCAGAATATGGGTCCTCTGTTCTGGGCCCAGTGGATTTGCTACCCTTGGGACTGCTGGTCTTGCCAGTCCTCAGCTGAGACATTTCATCTGTTCTAGGTGGTCTCTCATCCCCAGAAGGCTACTCAAGGGTAGGGCACATGTAGCAGCAGGGTGCCAAGAGAGATGCTACTCATAGAAGCCAATTAGTGTCTCAGTAAGATATAGTTGAGGTCCAAGCCAGGAACACACATTGCTGCCACCACCACCTATTGGCAGCCCTGATTCAAAGGGTAGGAAAATAGGCTCAGTACAAAATTTTGTACTGAGTATTGTTGTAAAGAATTGACGCCATTTTTGCAACTTATCACAAAAACTCTGAGAAAGATTCTGTTTCGTATAATATACCCTATATGTAGTGTTCCCTATACTGAACCAGAGTACCTGGTAATGCTAAATCAAGTACCCTCTCTAGAAGTCTAGAGAATCTAACAAAGCACTAAATTCTTTTTTTTTATAGAGGCATGTTTTATTTATTTATTTGTTTGTTTATACATGCACTGGGTACAGTCAGAAGCGCGGGAGGGTGAGAGAATTCACCAGAGCCAGAGCGGGGAGCAGAACAGGCAGAAGGACCGATGTACACTGCAGAGGGGAGCAGCGGGCGGCAGGAGAGGTCTGCGCGCCATGTGAGACCCTCCTCCGGTGGGGAGTGGCCGGGGAGCACCCGGGGATCGAACCGGCGCCGCAGAGGCTGCGGGCAGCTTCACAACCCAGCGCTCAACCGCTGTGCCACCGGGAGGCCCCCAAAGCACTAAATTCTTAATATAGCAACTAGCACATGACATGTATTCAAGTACTGGAAATGAGTACTTACATATTTTTACTTTCATCATAAAAAAATAAAATTATGAACAAGTCATAAAAAGAAGAAACATTAAATCCAATAATTAATTTAAGCTATCCTAATTATTAAACTCTAAATAATTACTTGTATCTAAAAAAGCAACAAATATCAACAATTTCCTGAAAACATTATCATAATTAAAAAAAATTATATACTTATATACACAAGAACTGGGGTTGTGGGGTGGTAGAGGATTCACCAGAGACAGAGTGGGGTACAGAATACGCAGATTGACTGAAATATACTGCCAAGGGGAGCAGCGGGTGAGTCAAGAGAGGTCTGCTGCACCAGGTGGGTAGCTCTCTGGCTGTGCTGCAGTGGCTGCAGCGAGCTTCATAAGTTGTGTCTTAACCCCTTGTGCCACCACGGAGGCCCTATCATAAATTTTTGATGATGCATTCAGGTGCCTGTTAGATGGTTCAAAGATCTAAGCAGGATTTTCTTCTCTCTGAATTGGATATCTTGATCATGACTATGATACATCTATTTATTCCTATATGCAGGCACTGCACTTTGTGCTTCAATATGTTTACCTCCATTATCCTCATACCCCTGTGAGATAGATGGTTGCAACACACTTTCAGATATAGATTCTGAGGCTTAGAGGACTAAGAAACTTTGCAAATTCACAGGGTCACCAAAATCTATCTTGTTTCTTTTCCTTTAAATCTATGCCTATTCCTCTTCAGATAACTTTCTATTACACTACCAATGGCAGAGTCTAATCCATAGCATCATTTGCGTATTTGTGGAATATTTTTTCAGTATTGAAAGTCAGATTTTCTAACGCCCCTTCAAAATCTTTGGTAACCTGCCAATTTTCCAGAAAAATGAGACCTACATTTCTTCACAGAACATGGAGATCATATAACTGGTCTGGAATGAATTTGGAGAGGTCTGTGTCTCAAAGCTAATAAAAGAGTGACTAAATTGGAAAAAATGACTCTTTAAAAATCAATTAATTTTACTTGACTTACTTACTGCAAGGTTGATTTTCCTTATATTTTTTCAGAAGGGCTATATGTAACTTTGAAACATCTGTAGTCTGTGGTACTATTCAGAATATCTTCTCAGAATACTCATGACACGATAGATTTTCAGAAAATTATACTTAATTGAACAAGCTCACTATGGGATGTGTGGTAGACTAAAGTAATGATCCTAGTTCTTCATTTCCATGTATTAGTACTAAATATCCACACCCTGACTATAATCTCATAGTCACTAGACTGGACTCCTTGCCCCTTCATTCTGAGGTTAGACATGTGAATGCTTGTGCTCAGGCACAACAGTGGACTAAAATGTGCTCCTGCAGTTGGGCATACTCTCAAGTGCTCCAGTCCTTTGCTTTAGAAGTAGGCAAAGATCTAGGGCGGAAAGCCAATGTGTTCTGACTTGTAACCCAGGTCAGCTGGAACCCAGCCCAGCCTACATCAGCTAGACCCTAGTGTGAAATTTCCTTCTCTACCTCAAGTGATGACACAATGTATTAAATAAGAATTATGTTAGGATTTAGGTACAGGTCTTCAGTAATATGTCAGACTCCCACAGGAGCTCAGTGACATTTCCTCAATTCAAACATGTAACCTGGAAAAAGTACAGATTATTGCACATCATGTACTTTACTTTAGAAGAGTCAAACTAAAAATGTTAATGGTATGAATACCAAGGGTTTACTGACTTTTCACAGCCATGATCCTTTGGCTCATGCTATTTATTCTGCTGGGAATGCCTTCTTTGCCTAATGAAGCATTATTTATCCTATAGGAATTAGTTTGAAAGTTGTTTTCTCCATAAACTACTCCCAGTCCACTCAATTAAGGTTAATTACTTCTTCTGAGACTATTATGTGTGTATTCCTACTATTGCAGTGCTACCAAAGTGTGGAAGTTGGGAATGTTGGTTATTACTAGTCTATGATAAGACATATAAAAGCTGAGTAAGCAATTAGGAATCATTAAGCAATCTGATAATTTTATGTCTGATGTACTTAATTATTTAAAAAAATTGTATTTGATTAATTGTAGTTGCCTTACATCTTAGCAATTCATTTTTATTATGCCTTTTAAAATATCGGCCCATGATAGACTCAGCTTTTTTTTTTTTTAAGGTTCCTCACCACAGATATTTTGAGCAACACTATATTACAGCACTTATTTCATTCTATTCTACATTGTAGTTAATTTACACATAAGTTTTGCCCACTAACTAGCGAACGGCCAGCCTTCCTTTGTTTATCCACAAAGTTAACCAAACCACAGTGCTTGGGTGGGGGGAATACAAACTCAACAGGTGATAAAAATGGAGCTAAGATATTGTAGTCTTACATTTAAACTGTACTTGTAATATTCTCTATCACAAAAAGAGATAACTTTCTTTCATTTAGTTCCCAATTATTTTTATTAGAGGCCCCATATAAAGGAAAATTCTTTACCTTTACCAGTTTGTGATAAGACATATAAAAACTGAGTAAGCAATTAGGAATTATTATTCCCCCCTTAAGGCTTTCATGATGTTATACTCACAGAAATAAAAATCCACTTAACAGTTGCATGATCATTTTGCAGTAAAATATGATATTTCTTTGTCTTCAAACAAATCAAAGGCAAGTTCACTGTGGCTACAGACCTATTAATGAACTCAGCCCCATGGCATTTATGTTAGGCTTTCAGCCTCATTTTGGCTAGGCTCACAGTTCAGATATGCTATGCAGTAGATACCCTGAAACTCCTTTTACAATTTTACATGGTGGTCAGAATAGAATGTCACTGCAATAAACACAGGCTGAATCATTTGTGAATTAGGAATGAATCAGCATTTCAGAGATTAAATATATTTATATAGTAGTAGCCTTAGTGTCATTTAGCAGATGAGAAATCTCAGTAATTCTTACTGCCTGGCTTTTCACATACCTCCCCACTAAAGCTCTACTCAAACCAGAGCAAGCCCCCATCCTTAGCATTTGATCTAAGGAGCAGAGAAAAGGGCACTCCTAAACCATACCAAAATAAAAGCCATGATTCCTGGAATCAACAAATATTTTAAAATTTATACATGCATATGTATATTTTATTGATGTAGTACTGGTTTAACACTATACATGATTCAGAGGTACAAGGTCACACATTTTCAGATGTGTATTAACACTCCCCACCCACCGCAAGGCACAAGGGGCCTCTGCCTAGTGTACTGGGCCCCCTCCACGCTTTGCTCTCCACCCTCCCTTCCCACTCTGGTTACCTCAATTCTACAGTCAGATTCCTAGGGTTTGTTATTGGGTTGTTTGTTTCTGGTCCTTTGTTTTGTTTCTCTATAGTAAACATATCAGTGAAATCATCTGGTATTTGTTTTTCTTTTGACTTATTTCACTGATTATCCTCTCCACTTCCATCACGTGTTACAAATGGCAAGAGTTCATTGTTTTAATATCTGAGTAGTATTCGTGTGTGTGTGTGTGTGTGTGTGTGTGTGTATCACATCTTCCTAATCCACTGATCTACTGAGCTGTTCTTGGGCACTTAGATGTAATCAAGTAATTTTATAGCTATGTACTAAGTGTGACAGAAACATGAAATACTTCCGCAGCACTGTTCTCAAACCATACCTACTGAGTTTCTTCTGGTTCTTTCCTCTATCATTTTCTGTTCTTAATTTTTTTTTTTACTGGCAATGATTAGTGATTATGTGGTTGGTTGAGACAGAAAAAAGAGTAACTAAAAAGTGAATTTAGAGTCACAGAATGAACTTGCAGTAGAAAATTACAGTTACCCATACTCTCATATCTGATTCCCCATTTTTAAAGTAGGGAGTTGTACAGTTAGGGAATTTTGGAGAAAAACAAGTGAAACCACACTAAATTGAACTCAGGCTCTTTTATAGGTGACTCAAGATCAGAGCTGGATAGTTGAAAAGGATAACCTGTTAATTTAATCCGCTAACAACATTGCGTAGGCAAATTTTAATATGGGGATATATTTACTTAAAGAACAGTGGTTAACTTATCAATTACCAAATTATTCTTCCTTAAAATCTTGAAAAAAGATTCTGAAACCTGTTTTCAATTTGGCTTTTAGTCTTTTTTCTATCTTCCCCCCTTAAAAAAAGTTGATTTCGTAATTTATAATTTACATAATAGTCTCTGAGCATAACCTCTTTGTAGAAATCTAAATTATTTTCCATATATACTATATATTAATGATCAAATAAACATTTTTTAAAACCATAGTTTCAGTTACCATGGTAATAGTTATCAATAAAAATTAGTAATGACTAAAAACAGGTAATTCAAATGAAGGATGACTCTTGTAAGGCATTTGTTATCAGTAAGAAGCCTTGGCCTGTGTGTAAGGTTGTAATTATTATATACCCTTATCCCATTCTAAAACATAAGAGCTGCTTTCTTGTTCCTTTCTATTTGCTATTCTTTAAGATAAATGCAATAAGAATCCCTAATTACAAAGTGTGCAAAGCCAGGAAGAACCACTGCTAAAACTCACCACTAAATTGCCTACGCTGTGTTAGAAATCTAGAGGACTGCAGACCATAGAGCTCACTGGTGGATCTAATAGCAGTTTTACTTACTTTCCATTATTTACTTTGTCATTTACTTTTTTGCTCTATCATTCCTTACAACAGAGTAAGTTCTGTGTCATAGGTAGCTTGTCCCTTCTGTTCATATATACCCCTGGAGCCTGCAACAATGTTTGGCATATAAGTAGTCACATAGTTTTTAAATGAATCATCTTATTAGGGAAAAATAACTTATAAAGACAATAAAAGCTCCATGATTTTTCACTTTGTCCTGTAGTTGAATACCAAAGAAAGCAATACTTCACTCCTAGATTTATTTGACCCATGCTAATAAAGCAGTTTATATATCCTTGAAGTTCATAAAAGAGATTTAAATTAAGCTTAATGTTTTCAAATATTTTATCAATATAAAGGTGAAATAAGTAACAACTAGTTGAAAAATAGGTAAGACTTAATGAAGAAGATACTCAGTTTAGTCTCTAAGTTTCATCATGGAAGTATAACACATACTATGTCATTTCATTAAAATCACACACCTATTTATATATTCTTTTTGTAACTAAAATAACATTGATTTACAACATTTGTATATACTACATTATGTTTATCCCAAAAAATCTAGTTTCCAGCTGTCAGCATATAGTTTACTCTAATTTACTCCCCAGCCTTTTCTCTTCTGGTAACCACTATTTTGTTATTAAAGACCTAAATCTGTTTTTGTTTTGTTTTGTTTGTTCATTTGTTTTGTTTCTTTACCACAACTGAGTGAAATCATACAATGTTTGTCTTTCTCTGTCTGACTGATTTTACCAGTTTGAGTGATTTTTTTTAAGCACTATGGAACATTACTATACTTGGGATAGTATTTTCCACAGTCAAAAGAGTCACAGGATTTGGAAAAATCTCGGAAATCACTTCCCCTATTGTTTCTTGCAGATATGGAAACACATCCAAGGTGGCCAACATCACAAAACCCAGATTTACTAACTCTTAGCCCAGAGTGATTTTAATGTTAACAAACTCATGAGGAAAAGTGAGAAAACTGACATAAAACAGATCTTTTCATATACTACAGCTCTTTACATGTGCTGGATACCCATTAACCATGTCTAATTTCTGGACACATGGTGGTGATTTTGGTTTGTAAAAAATGTATATTCAAATGAGCTTGTGGCCAAACTGTATTCCCACTTTCAGTCCTCAGAAGAGCATAGGAAGTCATCTTTTATCAGTCAATCTCTTTCTACAAAGTAGGCCCCCTCAGAATAACACTTGTTGGTCCATGATGCTCATTCCACGCTCACAGTGCTGGTCTGATCCAGAGCTCAGTGAGAGTCTCATGAAATGATCATTTTGGTGTTTTTCAATTGATCTTCTTGTATGAAGAATGGGAAATTTAAATCAATGACGACAACAACAACAAAAAAATGGTTCTACCAGCACTGAGTTTAGTTTTTGTTGTTGTTGCTGCTTTTAAGTGCTCTATTCTGAGCTTTCTGGCCTGCCATTCCAGTGGCACTGTGAGCATTTGTTGCTAGGGAAGAGGCTCATCTACCACCATCTGTGCAAGACTTTCTATCAGTGTGGGGTTCACCATGTAGAACACTTTCTGCAGCCCAACCATGAGTGTCCTATACAATTCCAGATGTTACAGCTGGGAATCCTAAAGCAGAGCCCCAAATACAGGGTCGTTATTGTTCATGACCATATGAAAGTTAGGAGGCAGCATTACCATTTCTCCCAATAAAAATTAGTAAGTTAGAAAAACCCTAGAAAATATGGTCCAGAATATTATTGAACTTAAGGAATTTCTATGCCTCTTAAGTCTTGCAGAAGTTCTTTTTCATCATACTTCTACCTTACTTAGACACTGTTAAATGATGAGCAACAGCAACTTAACTAAAGGACACACAAGTAACATGGAGAAAGTATAAGTAAAATATAGAAAACCAATGGAGTGGTAATTTTATTGGACAGAAACTACTTCTTACAACATTAAATCTTTTAAACAAACAAAAATGTTGAAATATACCTTAGGTTCTCTCTGTATTTTAGGGTAATTCATTTAACATATATTTTGTGCTCAAGGCAAGAATATAAGAGAACTCAGAGGCTGAGAGGGTTGTTATAAGGGACATGGGTTCTGAAGATAATGGTTCAACATCATAGTAAAATTAATGTGAACTGTCAGAGTCCATCTAAGTTTCAGTTACTTTATCTTTTTTATTTTATTAAGATTTATTTATTTATACAAGCACTGGGTACAGTCAGAAGCACGGGAGGGTGAAAGAGTTCACCAGAGCCAGAGCGGGGAGCAGAACAGGCAGACTGATGAAGTACACTGCTGAAGGGAGCAGTGGGCATGGCAGGAGAGGTCTGCGCCCCACGTGGGGACCCTCGCCGGTGGCCGGGATCGAACCGGAGTTGCAGAGGCTTCAGACAGCTTCGCAGCCCAGCGCTCAACTGCTGCGCCACCGGGGAGACCCTCAGATTCTTTATCCTCAAAATGAGACTAAGGTTTCCTTTAAAAGACTCCTTGACAGCAAACAAAGTAATGATATAAATATAAAGAGGACATGAATCATAACCTTGTAGAAGTTTGCAATGTAGGTAAAAATAAAAGTAGAGAAAGAAAGTCATGAGTATTCCAAAAGTTTTCAGATAACATTGCTTTGAGAATTAAGAAAAGATTTTGTATCAAGCTAGGAATAAGAAAGATTTCCTGGAGGTTAGTGCTGGTTGGGGGGACTGAGGGATAGGAGTTTCTTGAAGGATGAGTAAGATTTAGTACTGTAGATGAGCAAACAAAGTTGGGGGTGAGGTGATGATACACTGCTAATATCCAGCAGAGAGATAAATCCCCAATTCTACTTCATACAATCACATAAAGGAAAAAAAAATCAATAGAAAACCTACTACAGTTCTATTCAAAATAATATTCAGGGCAAGTTAGAAAAAGTGACTTTTCATATCCAATTAATGTAATGACTCACACTGTGGGTTAGAAGAGATAAAAGCCCAGCTGAGGACCACTTTGCTTTCTTCTGTACTTGTTCTGAGAGATGGAGTAACTGCCTCTTAGGCAAAGCCCTGGAAGTACCTTGCCCTCCCATTAATCCCAGCTTTGCCAATGATTCTCTCAGCAAGAATGACTTCAAGCAGAGAATTCAACTGTAGATTTGAGCATGTAGGTCACCATTCAATCAGGGGCCACCTAAGAGAAAAGGCTCATTCTAATTTCTAATGAAAATAATCTTTGTGGTTCAGTACCCTTTCCAACTATAATCACTTAGTTTCACTATATTTTCTTGGCTAGAGCAGAAGCTTTTAAAATGAGTTTGGATGTTGAGAAAGGGGATTTTTAGTTACTTGTAATCTTTAAAATGCATCTCATCTTTAAAAATCAAAATTAAAGAAACAAACTAAAGTCTTTGTATATATGCAAGACATTAGGAAGTATCAAAAGACAGACATTAGAAAGAAGGCGAAAAAATATATATAAATATATTACATATATATTACATATATGGTATAAATTCAAAAGCCCTATGGCAATTCCAGTCAGCATAAAGGAAATTACTGGCATTCTCTTTCTCTCTGGTATTTTTTAAAAAGAAATAAAGTGATCCTCATGGGAGAACAACACAGAAAGGAAAAGAGGAAAACAGCTGGCAATGGGCCATGATTTACCATTCACGGCAAAATGAAACTGTTACAGCTTCTCAAGTCACTACTTTTTTCCAGGCAGACATGGGCTCCACTTACACAAAGTCAATTTTAATAAAGTGACATAGACATAAGGAAGAGCTCTAGACGAATAACTCAGAAGATAGGGCAAAGGCAAAAAAGTCAAATTCTACTCTAAAATACTATTAAAACAAAAACTCTATAATCAAACTAGCTCCCACATCCTAGCAACAACTGACTTTCTTCAAACAGAACAAAATGTAGCATAACCTAATAAAAAATCCCTTGTCTTTGTGATGGTAATTGACCCAAATTTGTGCAAAGGATGTGGACTCCACATTCTCCTTTTATAAATGAATATATCATCCACCTAGATTGTTGCAAAATAAAGAAAACCTTCTAATTCTTTTTGCATAAAATGTTAAATAGAATAAAGAGTAATATTTTTCATTTGCCTGGGGAAAATTTCTTATGAAATCAACAATATAAGGTTTCAGAAAGAAGAAAATAGCATGTTAAAACAGAAGATTTATTTTGGGGGGGAGGGAAATAGTTGTATTTTTTACCTAAGCTTCCAACCTGGTTTTTCTAAAGTTATTTTCAAATTATTAATGTTCTTGTGTACCTAAGTCAAAAAGAAGAGAGACCTGAAAATTACCTAGGTACCAAAATAGGATGAGAAGTTATGGTTAGTAGATCAGAGATAACCTTGTAATATTTTCTTCTAATATGTTAGAAAATACTTCCTAAAGCTAATGCAAGTTTCTTTTTAAGATTATGGTTAAGATAATGGAATGTATTGCTGTATCTCCAAATTCTTTGTATTGGAAAACTTTTTGTCTGACTTACAGAACATCAAGTCTGTCAAGGGGCCTGCAGGCACAGAGAGGGTATGGCTGACAGTCAAGTTGGCTATCTTTGGGATCTTATAGTGATTTCCAATTTACTGGATATGAGGACTCTGTCCTAAGAATCACAAGATAGTAAAACAAGGACTTGTCATAGGATTCTCTGCAAAAGCCTTAAATCTAAGGAATCCCTTTTTCTTGGGGGTGGGGGAAAGAAGAGGTTGCAGATTAGAGAAGAATAAGAATCTCAGTTGGAAAAAAAAAAAGCCGTTAAAATAGAGGGAAGATGAAGGTGAAAGATTATACCAAATATCAAGGGTATTATTTATCATATCCAGATTCTGAAACTAAGGAAAGGTTCATAAATAATGTCTGGATTTTTTTTTTTAATCTAAACACATGATTCTTTGAGTTTCTCAGAAATTACTTCTTTGTCTCAATTTCAAAATCATTTTCGGATGTTGACTCCCCCCCAGCCCCCCGTATCCTTTTTTTTTTTTTAAGTTTTTAGTTTACAGAAAAATTGAGCAGATGGTACAGCATTCATGCATATATTCCCACTGAAGGCACACCCTAATCCCAAGCCTACCCCAGGACCAATATTCCAGCCAGAGTGACACATTTATTACACCTGATGAACTTAAAGGGATACATCATCATCCCTGAAAGTCCACTGTTTATATTTGGGTTTACTCTTGGTTATGTTTATTCCATAGATTTTGGCAAATATTTAATGATGTATATTCATCATTATAGTAGCATACAGAATAGTTGTGGTGCCCTAAAATATCCTCTGTACTAAACCTATTCTTACCTCCCTCCCAGCAAAGGATACTGACTTATAAAAAATAGTTCCTGAATCAGTATTTATAAGCACAAACTAGAAAAGTACTAAAAAATTCAGTTACTCTTGGGGCCTCCCTGGTGGTGCAGGCAGTCAGTTGAGCACGGCACTGTGAAGCTGTCCGAAGCCTCTGCAGCCGGGTTCAATCCCGGCAGGTGGGGTAAAAACCCACATGGCCCCGAAGACCTCTCCTGTCTCGCTGGCTGCTCCCCTCAGCAGTGTATTTCATCAGTCTGCCTGTTCTGTTCCCCATTCTGTCTCTGGTGTATCCTCCCACCCTCCTGCGCATCTGGCCTGTACCCCCGTTCTTGTATAAATAAATAAATCTTTAAAAAAATTCAGTTACTCTTACCCACTTGAAAAACAAAATGAGCAGTGTTCAACAGAGGGCTAAGAGGCAAACAAATTGCTTTCCCAGTGACAAGCGAGATTCTCTCTCACACACAAAATTAGTGTCAATTTAAAAGTCAATAAAACAATGAGAAACCAAATGATCGCGAATAGAAAGCAATCACTCTTAGAATTCACACTCTCCTCTTGTTCTTAATTGTTTTTTTTTTTTCAGTGCAAGTTTTTACTTTTCAACAGCTTCCTAACTTAATAGTTTATATTTGCATACGTTTGCAAAAATCCGATTCTGAGCATGTACAGAATCAATGCTCAAGTCAGGATCTCAGTCTTTAGAAGATGAAATAATGGCAATATTGACAACCATAGTGGACAAGAAAAGAAAGTTAGGTTCTCACTATTTTCCCCCTTTCTTCTCTGCTAAACTTCATTCCCTATTTGGTAAGAGATAGCTAGCTTAAATTTACCGCAAAGTAAATATGAGCATTTCCCTGGAACTGATCTTTCACAGGGAATGTTACACTGGAATGTGACATCAGCGTTCCTTTTGAGTCACAGTCTGGTCACCACCCCTTTCTCCCAGGAGACATAAGGCTCCCATAACTTGGGAACGGCTCAGGTAGGGCCAAGGATGGCCAGGCGGGGATAGGTGTCCGGACGACTGACTGGTGACAGTCGCCCTTGGGAGCGAGCTGCCAAAGAGGAGAACATTTTCTTTGAGAGATTACTCCCTCAGAAGAAGGCAGTGCTTTGAAAGTCAAGTAATGCCAATCAGTCCCACCCTCCAAATCATCACTTTTCACGTTATCGCTAGTCACGGGTAATAAGGAAGTGCATTCAATCAACACTCACTTTAAAGAAAAAAGTGCCAAATAATGTAGGTTTTTGGAAAGTCTCAGGCAGCCAGGCTGAGAGAGGAGGTCTGAGCTGTCAAAGTCACTTCAGTGCCCCTAAACCACAAAGCCTTAATAAAGTTCAACTTCCTGAGACAGGAAAAAGTGTCACGATCTCGCCAGAACGCGCCCTAACCTCATCCTTTCCTTTTAGGGCGGCTCCAGCTCAGTTCAAACATTTGCAGGAAAGTTTTTTTCAGACACCTTCAACCGTTGGGCGTGGCTAGGAAGGGAGAACTGCTCCGCGCCGCCTTGGCTCGCGCGCCGGTTTCTCCGCAGCTCTCGGTTTCAGGAGTTAGCCGGCCCCGGTGTCCCCCCTGTACCTCCAGGAACGAGGGCCTGGGCCCCGAGTCCAGCAAAGCAAGAGCCCGCTCGCGCAGGCAGACCCCGGCGCCCCACCCGTCGCCGGCACCAGGGGGCGGCGCCCCGCGCAGGTGAAGCTGCCACCGCCCGCCGCTCGCACGCCCCCCTACCTTCTTCACTTTGGTCTCCAGGTCCATGTCCGGGCGCCAGCGGGGCTCCTCCTCCCCTCCGTGATCTCACGCCCAGGCCCGCCTGGCCTCCGGCTCCGCTGCGGATCGTGGGGAGACTCTGCGGGACTCCGGCACCACTGCCTCGGCCACTCACCCGGCGCCGTCAAACTTCCGCCACCCAGTGCGCCGCGGCCGGCCTGCGGCGGGGAACCGGGAACAAAGAGGCCCGGGCAGCCAATGGCAATCGGGCAGCGCCGGCAGCCGCCAATCACCGCGCGCCGCACGCACCTTCGCGGGCCGAGCGCGACGCCCGCAAGGTGAGGGGCGGGGCCAAGCTCGGGGCGGCGCCCTGCGGGGCGCGCTCCAGTCGCCCTAACCTGGGGTTCCCCGGAGCGCTGGACGGTTGCTCGCCGCTCTTTAAGGAGAGGCGCCCTACCTGCCACCAGCTGAAGATGAAGAAGACACCCCCCCCCCTTGCATGCTGGCAGTTTACCTTAGATATATAGCCTGGGGAGTAATTATCCCACTATCCCACTACTAACTTCTTGGTTATTTTCTTTCTTTTTTTTTTTAAGTTTATTTTATTTATAAAAGAGCTGGGGTACAGAGGCACGGGAGGGTGAGAGGATTCACCAGAGATAGAGCGGGAAGCAGAGCAGGCAGAGGGACCGAAAGCACTGCTGAGGGGAGCAGAGGGCGAGACAGGAGAGGTGGGCCTCGCCGTGAGGGTAGCTCCCTGCGCCACCTGGGGAGGCCCTCTTGGTTAGTTTCTGAGCAAAGAGAAAGATAAGAGATTGTGGAAATAGTGATCGCTGTCTTGGGCGTTGCACCCTGATTTCACCACTGAGTTGTAGAGATAGCCTTTTTTCGCAAATGCTTTTCCCCATAACCACAAACACCGGCAAGGAACGTTTCACACAGCCTTAAAAACAGTGAAAATGGTCGTGTTAACATATACATATACATATAGATACATACTGAGCATCTGATTGTTTAAAAAGAGGATGATATGAATCACTTCAGACAGGTTGTGTCATACCTTTGGAAGTAAAGGCTTGCCCTTTATCCATCCTATGTGTGTGAGGCTTCTCTGTATCTCAGTTTTGATGAAGAAGAGTTTCACCGATATAACCAGCACTGGAACAGCAGAGCTGGATCCATTTCATGGCCTCATTCAGAGCAAGTGTAGTGAAAACCATCAGATTGGTGGCTCTGGAAAGGATGCTAGGGATTACTGAGTCTGACATTCTACATTTGCAGGGAACTGAGGACTCTAAATGTTTAGGGACCTGCCCAACTCCTTAGTCTCTAAAGAGTAGAGCTAGTTTTCCTGAGTTTGTAAACAATGTTTCCAGCATGTTTGGGACTATAAAGGTAGTATTTTGACTAAGTAAAAGAGAAGTGTCCTTTTTTTAATATCAGTTTGTGGCAATGGCAAGTTATAATGAGCAGACAGCAGGTGACCTTCTAATCTGGCATCCATTTTTTGTGTGTTTTTTAAAGAAAAAAAGTGCCAAATAATGTAGGCTTTTGGATTCAGATAACTTTCCCTTTTGCCTCTGGAAATTTGATGACTGAAATCAACCAAAATTCATTTTAGCCAACATTTTCAACCTTTTGCTTACTTGCCTATTTCTTAACTATGTTCAACAGAGCTTTGATTTATAATGTGCATGTTTTCCTTATCCTATTAATAAACTAAGAATGGAATGGCCAAAATGGATCATGAATTTTCCTTCTTTCTCAGTTGTCGTATCATTTTCCCATCCCATTTTCCCAAACCACCCTAAAACATTCAGGTCCTTGAAAAGTTTACTCAGTATAAGCTCCCATGACATGGGGTATAGCTATGAGAAGGAAGCTTGAGCTCTTAAATAGTCAAACAGTTTAAATAAGGCATCAGACAAACATAACATAAATTTTGGGCTTTTTGGTGGCATTTCACAGATGACACTAAGAAAAAGATCAAGAAACTTTTTTTTTTTTTTGGCTATTGAATTCTGTCCTTCTCTCTCTTTCCCCTCCCACCCCACCCAGCATTACTTTGTTTGTGTATCATTGATAAATATCAAAGTTGAAATTCAGTGAGTTTTCTCTGGACCGATAGAAAATAAAATTGAGGTAAATAAGTGCTAAATTAGATTAGAGTGCAAGTCCTTATTTAGCTATTCAAGGGTTAAGTCTGAGAGAGATTATGGATTTAGAACTGCCTTGTTTGATGACTAATAGTGATGACAATGGAATGAATGGAAAATGGCATGGGTTTCTAGCGTAATCACCTATGTAGATGATTCAGGAAAAGGAAAAATATAGAATGAATGGGAGGGCTTTGTTTAGTTGTACTTTTGGGGCAGGGAATGAAGATAAAGGTACGTTTTTTCAATAGTTTGTGTTTGAGGTTGGGATATTAAAGTGAAGTATCCAAATACAAATCTTAGAGATGAGACTTTACCTGGAATGGTGATTTAAGAGTCAACATCTTACATAGGTAAACAATTAAAATGTATGGGTGAAGTAATATAAGCATGGTAGACCGCAAAATTGAAGAGAATATCAGAGACTACGACTGTGCTAGGCTAAGAAAGAGAAACTCAGAAAGCAGATGGGTGCTAGTCAGAGGGTAAGAAAAAAATGGTACTGGAATCACAGCGACCAACAGTAGAAATTCGCAAGGGAATTAGTCAACAATATCAAACTGTAGAGATGGGTGAAATTCGATTAGATTTAAGAAAAAGATTTAAGATTTATTTTTTTATTTTATTTATACAAGAACCGGGGTACAGGCCAGAGGCACAGGAGGGTGAGAGGATTCACCAGAGACAGAATGAGGAACAGAACAGACAGACTGATGAAATACACTGCTGAGGGGAGTAGCAGAAGAGACAGGAGAGGTCTACTTGCCATGTGGGTTGCTCCGAGGCCGGCGGTGATCGAACTGGCACTGCTGAGGCTGCGGACAGCTTCACTGCGCTGCACTCAACCCCCTGCGCCTACAGGGAGGCCCAAGCATGAGGGCTTTCTTAACGGAAAAATCTTATTTAAAAATACATTAGTTAAAACATTTTAGGAAATGGGGTAATAACAGCATAATAGTCAACTTCTCAAAAAAGCATATTAAAAACAAAACAAAAGTCAGATCAACTAGTTAACAAAACCAAAAACCACTGGGCAACATTTACAATAAAACTAGGTGACAAGTTATCTTTATAAACCCCAAAACACAAGTAGTGAAGACAAGTCAGTAAGAAAAACAAAAAATTAATAATACTGATGGGTGGAGAGAGGGAAACAATGTGACAGTGTCTGATGGACTGAAGAAATCAACATATTTTCCAATTACGCATTTTAAAACAGTGCAGGCCAATTTTATAAAAGCAACTGAAACAGTGAAAATGATTGAAGGGACTGATATAATCTCCCCCTTGTGATATCTCGGAATTAAGTATCTGCTACTCCCATCTAGGATATGATTTTTGGATCTTCCACCCCTTTGGATTTCTGGTAATAAGTGGAAAGAGCATCTCTTAACAAACCTGTTGATAGATCTTAATGGCCCTCTCTTCTTACTGATAGTTAGCTGGGATCCTAGATTATCGCTACCTAGTAACTTCTTGAGGGCTGCAAGAAGTCACCAGGACCTTTTGATACCCTGACACTTGCTGTGAAAGCCTGTTAACTAATATGGCCTGTGGCATAGTAGAAAGCTAGCATGAAATCTAATGCACAGCCTTAATTTAATTTTTAAAGAATCGCCATGGCATCAGAGCCTCTCTTCTCCAACAGAATTGCATTTTAAGGTCTTTCCTAAGCAATACCCCACTTTCAGACAGCAAGTTCTCAATGTCTTGTCATTGTTGAGTTGCATATGACAGAAACGCAATTTTATTTTTTTAATTTAAATATTTTATTTTATATAATTCTTACATCTTTTTTCATCGTTGCACAATGTATGCATTTTCATTTTGGTTATATTCCCCATACAATTGCACCCCCCCCCCTATTTTGACTCTAGTCCTTCCTTTCCCGCCCCTCACTAACCCCCCCCAAAACCCTGCCCCGTAGTGTGTCTCTGGTTTATAGTTGCTTGTTGATTTTGATTTTTACTTTGTATTGATAAGTCTTTTTCCTGGTCTCTTATTTAGGTTTTCTAAATTCCTGCTGTGAGTGCGACCATCCGGTATTTTTCTTTTTCTTTCTGACTTTTTTCGCTGAGCATGATCCCTTCTAGCTCCATCCATGTTGCTGCAAACTGCATGTGAGAAACACAATTTTAATTAGCATAATTAAGTCACTTGGGTTTTATTGCCATCATTAGAAAATCTCTCTCTCTCTCTCTCACCTTTCTTGTGGTGTTTCAGATTCATTCTTTCACACCAGCTTCTCCACGTCATGGCGGACATGGCTACAGATAGCTCCACGCCACATCTTCTATAACCAAATTTTTACACATTCAAGTTTGAAAAAAACCCAGAAATGATCTATGACCAATCAAGTTTTCTTTTCTTATTAAACTAAGGAGTCACAAGGTATTATTTCTGGCCCTCATTATCTTAACGCAAACACTGGTACAAAATATTCATATTTTTACTCTGGGGTCAAGAAATTTGTTGTTGTTTTGATTAAGAAAGTCATGCTATTGCATGACTTAAGTTATTTTTAACTTAAGCCCAGAGCACTGAATAATCCCTTTTGAATTGCTGAATGAATTTTAAAATGATATATAAAGCGCAAAGGAAAGATAGTTATTTCTCCCACAATTTGGTAGAAAATGTTAACACTGATGTTACTATATGATCACTACTTTTTCTAGACACAAGAAAAATGTGATATAAATAACAGGATTGTAAAATAAAAGTGTGAGATATTGTTGCATCGGAGTCTATAAGGTAATTGTCTAGAAATCCCTATGTTTCTTGAAGTGGAGATTTCATATCATTTTAAAAGCAGTATCTCTTTGTGGGCAAATGCAGAGAATTCTGAGTAGTATTTGTGGATTTGTTATCTATGGCAGTATGCTTCCTGGATAGAATAACTTCAGGAATAAGCAATGAGGGCTTTTTTAGTTTTGCTACCAGATCAAAATAACTGTGAAACCATTCTGTGAATAAAGAACCATGAGTACTATCATAGATTGAATATAACCCTCCCCTTCGCCCCCCTGCCGCCAACCCCATTCATATGCTGAAACCTAATCCCACTGTGATGGTATTGGGAAGTAATTAGGTAATAAGGACAAAACCCTAATGAAGAGGATTAACGTTTTTTATAAAAGACTCAGAGAGGGCCTCCCTGGTGGTGTAAGGAATTGAGCTCAGCGCTGTGAAGCTGTCAGCAGCCTCTGCAGCGTGAGTTCAATCCTGGCCAGGGAGCTACCCACCTGGCACAGCAGACCTCTCCTCGTTTACCCGCTGCTCCCCTAAGCAGTGTACTTTGGTCTATCTGCCTGTTCTGTTCCCTGCTCTGTCTCTGGTGAATCCTCTCATCTCCTACACCTCTGGTCTGTACCCCAGTTCTCATAATCATAAATAAATAAATCTTAAAAAAAAAAAAAAACCCTCAGAGAGCTCCACAGAATCTACTGATGCCTTGATCTTGAACTTCCCAGTTTCAGGAGTCCTGAAAAATTTATGTTGATAAGCACCCACTCTCTGGTATTTTTGTTATAGCAGACTGAATGGACGAAAAGAAGGTCATACAAAATTTAAAAGGTTTATCATTAAGTCTTGGTAGCAATTTATTTTCTAAACAATGTAGTTATTGTTTTAACAGTAGTGCAATGTTTTAGAACAGTGTTTATGAGACAGTATCTTAACGCAGTTCCTGCAAGACTCAAAGCTCACTTTATATCCCTGTTAATTGTAACACAATGCCTTGCCTTAATGGTGTATTTCTACTTAGTAGTAAAATAGTAATTTACTTAATAGTAAAACATTCTATTAAATTTTCATTTAATATATTTTGCTACTGAAAAGATTTGTACAAGATCTCATATTTTAAACTATTTTTACTTGGCTATACCTAAGAGTTCTATATGTTATGGCTAATGGAATTGTTCTACTTTGAAGATTGTCTCTTAACTGTAATATAAATATGAGTCTCTGGTAAGTCTCAGTGTGAACAAAAGCTACTAATTTATTTTTGTTAAGTTCAATCATTCCTAAAAAGGGAGAGCACCAGCCTATTGGTGACTATTTTAGTGTAGTACTTGCTGTAATAATCGCTGGGTAAAGAGGAAAATCAGTTACAGTTATGAAAGAAATGTAGATTTTGTTCACTTAACACTCAGGCTTTTAATCCCTGGATGAAAACCTAGTCTTGAATGCATTTGCTTTTACCATAAGAGGATGGAGTAATTCCTAGATGCCTATCATTTAAACAAATGGATTAGTCAAAATAATGATGTGAGACATATACACCAAATAAGGCCAACATGTTCTTTCTGGATGCTTGAAAAGTAAGTTGTGCAATAAAATTTCTATCATATTTGTCTGGTTTTGCAAGGTCACAGAAATTTTATCAGTAATAATATGCACATTATAAATTCTAAGAATATCAGAGATGAATGGACTCATGAGCTTCTTGTTACAATTTAATTTCTCTATAACCTTAAGAAATAAAACATATAGTTGAAATATGAATACCATTAATTTTATCCTGTTGCTTCTCCTTTAGGTGAATGAATAGGAAATAAACCATTTCATGTTACCTTTCACCACCCATAGAAGGCAACTAATTCCATTCAATTTAATTCAACTCAATTCAATTTATTTCCTACTGAACTCATTCCTTTTCTAATCAATATGGTACATAGTTCAAAGATACAAGATGATCTTCTGCTTTAGTCCTGGTGTGAAAAGAATGTGTAAGTAGTTATGTAGTAATTTATTTATTCAATCAATGCAAAGTATAAGTGATAGATATCTACAGCCAGTAAATATTATGGGATTTAAAAATAAGCTATATATAAGTACATTTACAGCAGATCTTTTTCGTAAATGCAAATGCTGGGAATAACCAAAATGCTTATTGTCCTTGGAGAAGATAAGTTGTTTCTAGTGTAACACAATGGAATTCAAGATTTAAAATAAATGGAATATATGTATTAACATTGATGAATCTTACACAAATGTTGGGATGGAGTAATTGGACAGCTCCATTTAGAAAATGTGCAGTTAAATTCAGTCCATAAACTATATTAATATAAAATCAAATATCGAAATGAAATAATTTAAGTACCAGAAGAAAACATAAGACAATTTCTTTTTTTTTTAAGATTTATTTATTTATTTATACAAGCACTGGGTACAGTCAGAAGCATGGAAGGGTGAGAGAATTCACCAGAGCCAGAGCAGGGAACAGAACAGGCAGACCGACGAAATACACTGCTGAGGGGAGTAGCAAGCGAGACAGGAGAGGTCTGCCGCACCATGTGGGACCCTCACCTGCGGCCGGGGATCAAACTGGCGCTGCAGAGGCTGCGGGCAGCTTCGCAGCCCAGCACTCAACGGCTGCGCCACCAGGGGAGGCCCATAAGACAATTTCTTTATAAAATTATAAAAGTGCTTTGATTACAAATGCAGAGCTATTTTTAAACTTGACAAAACATTTAAAAAAATATTTTTCTTTGTGGCAAAACTACCTTGTGCAAAATCAAAAGATGAATGACAAGTTAGAGAGAAAAGTTGTTACACATGGTTTAATGACTCTATGTGCTGAAAATGGATTTAAAATGCCATCAGTAGTCAGAGAAAAGTGTGCAAAGGATATCGAACTAGGTCATGCTAAAATAGACAAATGATCTTAAACATAAGAAAAAATATACAACTTCATAATAAGATAGTTGCAAATTAAACTAGAATATGATGCACTTTTTACCAATTACATTAGAAAAAGAATAAGTTTAGTGACATAGATAGGATACAGGCACTCTTACATATCATTGGGATAAGTATAATATAGTACATCCATTATAAAGGGAAATTTGGTAATGCCTACTAAAATTACCAGTGTATTTATTCTATGACTCAGGAATACCACTTATGAGAATTTATCCAACAGAAATATATGCATTAATCAATAACTAAAGATAGCCTTGGACTGAATCTTCGGGGAACCGTCAGGCAGTTCAAATAGTAACAATTTTCTGGGGCTGGATCTTCCAAGGAGGTTCAACCTCATATCTGGTGGTTCAACCTCATATCTCCCTCCAAGTGGTAGATTTTCAATTTATTTGTTAACTGTTGATTTTCAAGGTTTTTATGGAACTAGTGTATGAAATAGGGAATAGGAATAGGACAAATTGCTGTTTTCACCAAGATCCAGCTGTTTTGTTTTTTAATTGAGGTGTAACTGACATGTTATATTAGTTTCGGGTATACAACATATTGATTTGACATTTATATATATTATAAAATCATTGCCACAATAACTCTAGTTAATTATCACAATGCAAAGCTATATATTCTTTTTTTCTTGTGATAAGGGCTTTTAAGATTTACTCTCTTAGGAACTTACATATTTTCAGCACAACATCATTAACTCCAGTCATCATGCTGTACATAACATCCTGTTGAGATATATTTTCCAACTGTAAGTTTGTACTTTTTGACCTCCATAACCCATTTTGTCCACACACAACTCCACACCTCTGGCAACCACCAAGATGTTTTCTGTATCTATGAGTTTGTTTTATTCAGTAAGCTTTCTCTGGAGTGCTGCAAGCCTTTGGTCATTTCCTAGTTATAAAAAGAGTTGATCTAATATTTTTGGCAATGTGATAAATGCTTTATAAAGGAAAGAATTTTCAGTGATCTTTACTCCATCATATCCAGTGCTACCAACTTACTAGGCTACTTTAAGAATGTAAAGAAAAAACAAAAAGTATTAATAAGCAGTGAGCCCATAACTTAGGAAAAGAATGTCAAGGAAAATAGTAATGAGAAAAATCATCCAGAAAGAGGAATGTTTCTGCAGAGATGTAATTAATCTGCATAGTATTAATAGGATAACAATGAAAACTAAGAAGATGGTACTTACTATAGTTTTTTAATTTAGTATATATGTATTTAAAGCTCATTATCTATTTCCTAATTTTGTCTTCTAACACAAAGTAGGGAGTGAGAAGGAGGAGACAAGAGTTTACAAAGCTTTTAAAACTTTCTATACTATGCAGAAAAAATTTCATATAAGCAATATTCTTTAACTGAGGAAATAATGCTTCCAGGAATGAATATTTTCTAGAATGACTCTATGTTGCTATTATACAATAAAAACCTCGCTTTAATAAGTGAAACAGTATTCACAAAACCAGAAAAACTTGTTGTGCGACATAAATAGAAGTAAAAATCATTCCATAGTATAACTACTTAGATACTAATAGGCCATTATTGTGTTTATAGTTCAATACAATAGACCAGATATAACCTTAAGAACACATGATTTGGAATATGATTGATAGAGAAAACACATTTAAACTCTCCCATCTCTTGATAAAAGATTAAGGTGTTTTAGTTTTCTATTGTTGCTGTTGTGACAAATTATCACAACCTTGTTGACTTAAGCACAAACATATTATGCTACATTCTGGAGGTCAGAAGTCCTACATTCTGGAAGTCATAGGTCTCACTGTGCTAAAACTCAAACCATCAACCTGATGCATTCCTTTTTTTTTTTTTTTTTTTTTTTTTTTTTTGTTTTTTTTTTTTTTATAGAGGCATGCTTTATTTATTTGTTTGCTGGTTTGTTTGTTTGTTTTGTTTATACATGCACTGGGTACAGTCAGAAGCGCGGGAGGGCGAGAGAATTCACCAGAGCCAGAGCGGGGAGCAGAGCAGGCAGAAGGACCGAAGCACACTGCTGAGGGGAGCAGCGGGCGGCAGGAGAGGTCTGCGCGCCATGTGGGACCCTCCTCTGGTGGCCGGGGAGCAGCCGGGGATCGAACCGGCGCCGCAGAGGCCGCGCGCAGCTTCGCAACCCAGCGCTCAACCGCTGCGCCACCGGGGAGGCCCGCATTCCTTTTTGAAGGCTCTAGGGGAGAATTTGTTTCCTTGCTTCTTCCAGCATTAGAAGATGTCTGAATTCCTTGACTTATGGCTCCATCTCCAAAGTCTGTGAATTAGCATTTTTCAGATCCTGCTTCCATTAGCACAGCTCTTTCTCTAACCATAGCTAAAGCTCTCTGCTTTATTGGGAAATGTTATTAGATTGAACTTACCTGGAAAATCCAGGTAAGTTTACATTGCCATCTCAAAGGCCTTTATTTTAATCACATCTGAAAACTCCCTTTTTAAATATAAGGTAACACATTCATATGTTCTGGGAATTAGCACATGGGTATCTTTGGAGAGGAGTATTTTTCTGCCTATCATGGTAGGCATAATTTGTAAATTATAAGTAAAAGATTGAGGGGGCACGCAAATTAATATGCAGGTCTTAATGTAACTTAAAAGTGAGAAATTAGATGTCTTCCCTATAATCCAGTTATCATATTTACTATTACTAATAAGAGGACATCATATACTTTGGATGTTGTACACAGCATCAACTAAGTTTCCTTGTTAAAAATATATAACTGGGCCTCCCTTGGTGTCGCAGCCATTGAGCGCTGGGCTGTGAAGCTGCCTGCAGCCTCTGCAGCGCCAGTTTGATCCCCGGCCACTGTCGGGGGTCCCACATGGGGTGCAGACATCTCCTGCCACGCCTACTGCTCCCCTCAGCAGTGTATTTCGTCGGTCTGCCTGTTCTGTTCCCCGCTCTGTCTCTGGTGAATTTTCTCACCCTCCTGCACTTCTGACTGTACCCAGTGCTTGTATAAATAAATAAAAATAAATCATAAAAAAAAACTTTAAAAAATATATAACTTGAATATAATTCAGCTTATAGTTTTAATGTACAATGTATAGGAAATGCCTGAGTTCACTCCCCAAAGTTCTCCCACATTTCTCTGTGACACATAATAAATGAACCTCTCTGTCTCTCATAAGACTTGATAAGAGAGATGGGAGATTTTTTTCTTTTTCATAATTGAAAGAGGACGATAAATCCTCACCATCAAAGTAGAAAATAAATTGGGCTTCACTGGGAAAAAACAAAACAAAACAAAGAAAAACTTTTGTTTATTAGTTCTCTCTTGAGTTCTAGAACTTTCTGTATACTTCTCTACAGGAAGAGTCAGTTAATTAACAACATAGAAAAGATAAGTGTCTCCTCTGTCAGTTGATCAAAAATTCCCTTAAAATATTCACATTATTTTCTTTATTTTTATTCTCCTCCTTACTGTTTAGTCCCATTTTTCTTTCAAGTTCCAAGTAAGATAGCCTTCTATAAGTCCTATTGCTTTTTCCTCATAGTTCATCTCTCTTAGATACAAGATCAGAATGACAGTAAGACCATCCAAGAGTCACATTCTTTGAAAAATTATTATGTTTATTGAGGTAACATTGGTTTACAGTGCTGTATTTTTAGAGATTATAGGTTCAAACCTCTGCTAATATAAGTTGTCACACCATGTCAACCACCAAAGTCCCAATAATTCTCTAACATGTTCCATTGAGCCCCTCCCTCTTCTACTTCCACCCTGTCACCCTCTCCTTCTGGTTGCCTCAGTCAAGGGTTTGTTATTGATTTGGTTTTGTGTGCACTTTGTTTTGTTTCTCTTTATTCCCCATATAAGCAAAACCATTGGTATTTGTCTTTCTCCTTCTGACTTATTTCACTGAGCATTCTTTTCTCCAGTACCATCCATGTTGTCACAAATGGCAAGAGTTCATTTTTTTTTATAACCAAGTAGTATTTGTGTATACATACCACATTTTCCTAGTCTACTCCTCTGATCTTGAGTGCTTAGGTTGATTCCATAATGTGGCTATTATAAATAGTGCTGCAATGATCATATATCCCTTTAAATTAGTGTTTATGTATCCTTTGGTAGATACCTAGGAGTGAAATTTCTTGATTATATTGTGTTTTTATTTTTAATATTTTGATAAACCTTAATATCTTCTCCATGGGGGCTAAACCAGTCTATATTCCCCCCAACAATGTTTAAACATTCCTTTTTCTCCACATCTTCACCAACACTTCTGGCATTTTTGATGTGGACCTTTCAGGTGTGAGATGGTTATCTCATTGTTGTTTTGATTTGCATTTCCCTGATAATAAGTGATGATGAGTACTTTTTCATATGTCTAAATAGACATCTGTATCCTTTTTTGGAGAAGTATCTATTTAGCCTTCTGTTCATTTTTAATTGGGTTAATTATTTTCTTTTTGTAGAGTTGCATGAGGTCTTTATATATTTTGGGTTCCAGTCCTTTGTCAGATACGTATGATATGCAAATTTCCCTCCCATTCAGTCCCATTCAGTAGGGGTATCTTTTGGTTTTAGTGATTTTTTTTTTTTTTTTTTTTTTTTTTTTTTTGCTGTGTGGGAGATTTATAGTTTGATGTAATCCCATTTGTTTATATTTGCTTTTGTTTCTTTTGCCATTGGAGATGAATCCCCAAAGACATCTCCGAAGCCAATGATATGGAGTTTTTTTGTCTGTTTTTTTTTTCTTCAATTTATTTTATACTTTCAGACAAGGATAAAATGTCACACTCTTAATGTTTCATGATAATTCCCTTTGGGGTCAGCATCTCACAGGCTTCCTATAAGGCTCATGTGAGAATAAGCATTTGATTGGACCTTCAAAATATCCCTTTTGTGTTATTATTGAAATATGTGAGCAATTAAAACTATAATAAGTTTATACTTTACTAACATTTATATTATAAATACATTAATGGAATAAAAAGTTATAATTTTGACCACATAAAATGGATTACCATTAAAACTATAAGTTTGTGGCAATTTTATGTTTTATAGGAGCATGTGACATTTTTCTTTTTAAAAGCATCAATGCATTATAGTCACTGTTTCTGAGTTGTACTGGCTAGATTATAATAGATTTTAACTGAGTTACTTTTATTTACAATCTTTAAAAATGATAAATACTTATAAATAACACCCAAGGGCATCTAAAATAAAATTTGAGTCATTTCTGTAAATCAGATTTGTTAAAAAATTCTTTATATACTGGCAAACAGGTTCTACTGAGAAGTTGGTATTATAAATAGCCTCCTAAGATGTTTTGATTACCCTGTTGATGCAGACCATCACAGGGGCTTCTAAATACACAGTCACGAGCTTCATGTGGCCTCAAAAACAAATCCAGGGACATCAGCAAAATGGTGGCATAGGCAGCTCCAAGTGCCTTCCATAGAACACTGAAAAACAAGCAGAAACCGACACATTCAACTTTGTCAGAATTTGTAAAACAGTTAAATGCAAATGCCAAATCAAAAACAAACAAAGGGCAACTCAACAATAATAGGAAAACTTTGTGGCGTTTTTAACTGTTCTTCTCCCACCCTTTCCCCACTTGATAGGGGTTTTGAAGATGGCAGTCTCCCTATTTAGTGAAGAACCCTGGCTCCTGATTCCAGAAGGAGCAGAACATATCTCACTTGAAAATTATTGTTTGTCTGTTTTAATCTGTCTGGAAATTACCTGAAACACTAATGCCTAACTTGGAACTCACCCAGGGTGGAAGAGAGGCCAGCATTGTTCAGAAAGATTGTCAACAACCATAGTCACCTGGTGCTAAAGATGACAGCAGAGAGAGGAAATAGATTACCTAAAACCTCAGAGGGAAAGCTGGAGAAAATTTATTTTAAGAAATCAGGGCATTTAAAAAAACATAAAAATATATGAGGGAATTTAGAAAGCCACACGTATGCCCAAGGTAGGTGAGATACTAAAAGACAGACTTTTACCTCTGGCTGATTTCTAGACTCAGTGCAAGCAAGAAGTGAAATCTAAGAAGTTGTAACAGCTTGGCTAAGTGTTGAAGTAGTGCATTTGTGGAGCCAATCTGCAAAACTAGGAAAGAATTGGTTTTTTTTTTAGCTCCTGGTGTTTAAAGATATTGCTGTCAAAACCCAAGTTGAACACAAAATTAAAGGAACAAGGACTTCAGTAGCAACAGGTAGAAATAGAAAAGCCAATCCTCATAACTACATGGACTTGCAAGGGACCCTGTAATATGTAGGGCTATTTAAGAGAATAAAGTTGGGAGACTCATACTTCCCAATTTTAAAATGTACTACAAAGCTCCAGTAATCAAAACAGTATAATATTGGCATAAGTTAGACATATAGACCAATAGAAAAGAACTGAGAGTTCAGAAATAAACCCATATATCTGTGGTTAAATTATTTTCTATAAAGGATCCAAAAGCATTCAATGGGTATGCATCTTTTAACTTTTGGTGCTCATACAACTAAATAGCCACATGTAAAAAAATGAGATTTGACTGCTACCTAACACCATATACAAATATTTTGTCAGCGTGGGCCAGTGATCTAATTCCAAGCACTAAAAACCATAGAATTCTTAAAGGAAAACATAGAGAATCCATTGACTTTAGACGTGTCAATGGATTCTTAGATAAGACATTCAAAGAAATCAACAGAAGAAGAAAATAGACAAATTTGAATTTTATGCATTAAAGCATATTTAAAAAGTATGTAAAGAAAACCTAGAGTAAGAGAAAATATTTGCAAATCATGTAGCTCATAAGGTGTTAACATCCAGTATATAATAAGAACTGTTAACACCTCTACAAAAAGACAAACAACTGAGTTAACAGATTTGAATACACATTTCTCCAAAAGCGATATACATATGGCCAATAAGGGCATGAAAAGATTCATGATGTCATTAGTCATTAGGGGAATATAAATCAAAACTACTATAAGTACAACTAACATCTGTTATGATCGTAATAATAATAATCATCATAATAAAATAAAAAATAATAAATGATGGCAAGGATGTGGAAAATTGGTCTGACATTTTTGACAGGTAAATAAAGTGGTTTAGCCATTGTGGAAACAGTTTGTAAGTTCCTCAAAAAGTTAAACATGGAATTCTCTCATGCCATCAATTAAACTAGTATATACCTCCCAACTGAAAAAAAGTTATTCAAACATGTATCTGCACACGTGTCCATAGCAGCACTATTCATAACATTCAGATGGTGGAAAGAGAGAGAGAGAGAGAGAGAGAGAAAGAGAGAAGAGAGAATAGAGGAGAGGAGAGGGAAAATGGAATATTATTTAGTTATAAAAAAAATAAAGTACTGATACATATTTAGTGTGATTGAACCTTGAAAATTTTGAGTGAAAGAAACTACACATGAAAAGACACATATTTTATGATTCCATTTATATGAACTACCCAGAATTAATAAATCCTTAGAGATAGAATGCAGATTTCCAAGATCTGGGAAAAGAGAGAAATGAGGAGATATTGCTTAGTGAGTATAGGGTTTACTTTGGAGGGACTGAAATGTGTTGAATTGAAATGCCTGCTCCCTATGTGTTGAGTTTGGTAACTATTGTGGGGAGACCATCACACTGCCTGTATGTAGGATTTCTCCCACTAGATAGGCAACAATCTATTGGTACTTGAATCCTTGCGCTTGGTATAATTATGTCCCTCTTGAGACCCTTTTCTACTAGACAATATTGATGAAGGCAGTGGCAGGGCGGGGATTCATAACTGAAGAATATATATGGACATGGGCCCTTTAGAACACCTGGGCATGAAGGGAGTGGATCTTTGTCTTATTTGGAATATTTTAGACAAACTATTTGATGAGGTGTGATATGATTTTCAAGCTTGAATTTTGGTTAAGTAACTTTTTGAAAGAGGGAGCAGACTCTACTCAGAAGATAGTAGATGGGTGAGACAGAACATGAAAGCTGTGGCCTGCTGTTTTGATGTAACTGGTGTTTATTGATTCCATGCTGAGTTTTACCCACTGGACTCACGGTCGTGAAAATAGACATTTCCTGGACTGTAGTTGGCACATATAAGCGACATTAGTTATTTTGACTGAGTTGACAAATATTGAGTTGTCGGAAAATTTATGACATATTTTTGCTTGAAAAAGAGAAAAAATACGTCATGACTTTGCCGACAACCCAATAAAATTATTGCTTTTTTAAGTTCAAGAGATAATTTACTCTAGCCAGTAATGTTTTACATTCAATATTCCATGAATCTTGATGTTTATAGGGCCCCTTCTTCAGAGACATAACAATTTAGTATTAATTTTTCTTTTCTGCGTGTAAGGTAACCTGTCAAACTTGGCACTAAGGACACAAAAAACAAAGGCTTTGAAAATCTAGATGTAATGGAAGAGTTTTGCTGCCACCTAATGGACATATAGAATAATGTTCGTTATTCTGCAAAAGAGAATTTGTCTTATCCTTCGCTGAACATTCATACAAAACTGTAATAGTTGTTTTAGCAAATATACTCAAACTTCAAGGGAATTATTATTTTTTAAAAGATTTATTTATTTATTTATTTATTTATTCATCTATCTATCTATTTATTTATTTATTTATACAAGCACTGGATACAGTCAGAAGCGCAGGAGGGTGAGAGAACTCACCAGAGCCAGAGCGGGGAGCAGAGCAGGCAGAAGGACCGAAGTACACTGCTGAGGGGAGCAGCGGGCGGCAGGAGAGGTCCGCGCGCGCCACGTGGGACCCTCCTCCAGAGGCCGGGGAGCAGCCGGAGATCCAACAGGCGCTGCAGAGGCTGCGGGCAGCCTCGCAACCCAGCGCTCAACCGCTGCGCCACGGGGGAGGCCCTCAAGGGATTATTTTTTAACTTCTACTAGTTTTAACATTATTTGGTTATCTCTGTGTTATGTGTATGTATGTTGTGGTGGTAATGCAGTGAGTATGATAGAATGTAAAAATAAGCTTGATTAACTAGAATTTAAACTAAGCATCGGGACTCCCTGATGACGCAAGAGGTTAAGCACTGCACTATGAAGCAATCTGAAGCCTCTGCAGCATGAGTTCAATCCACAGCCGGCCAGGGAGCAACCCACATGGCGTAGCAGAACTCTCCTGTCTCGTCCGCTGTTACCCTCAGCAGTGTATTTCACTCAGTTTGCCTGTTCTGCTCCCCACTCTGTCTCTGGTGAATCCTCTCACCCCGCCCCCCCCCCCCCCCGCATCTCTGGCCGCAGCTCTTGTATGCATAAATAAATATTAAAAAAAAAAAAACTAAACATCATGATTCACTTTCTTTTTTTTTTAAAGATTTATTTATTTATTTATACAAAAACCGGGTACAGGCCAGATGTGTGGGAGGCTGAGAGAATTCACCAGAGACAGAGTGGGCACAGAACAGGCAGACTAACAAAGTACACTCCTGAGGGGAGCAGCGGGCGAGACAGAAGAGGTCTGCTGTGGCATGTGGGACCCTCACCACCTGGCTGGGATCAATCAGGCACTGCAGAGGTTGTGGACAGCTTCATAGCATGGCACTCAACCACCTGCACCACCAGGGGAAGCCCATGATTCATTTTCTAAAAAGTCACTTTCTAAAACATAGAGATAACCCAATAATTTATATTTCTATAAATATGGATAGATATTTGCTTAGTGAGCTAAAAATATTCAAAGCTGGTTTTTTCCTATGTAACCTACATTTACATTTCATTTAGAAAATGAAAACATTTTGTAGTACCTTAAATTTTAATTTTATCTTTTATTAATCCTATATTTACTCTTACTTTAAAAGTCATTCACTACAGTACTAAGGGAAAGGAATATGGTCCAATGTCCCAGAAAAAGAGAGCCTCATAAGAACCTGGACAAAGAAGTCATTGTTTCTCTTTGAAGCTCAAATTAAAAATTTTTGAATCCACAGCAAGAGAATACTCTTGCAAGTCAAGTTTGTTGAGTAAGGAATGTTCTAAAATCTAAAGTCCACCTTTGCAAATTAGACTTAGATATCAAACTTGGAGATCTGAATGTAAAGTTTTCCTGTAAGGTATAAGCAGAGAAGATTCTGGATATCACATAATATGCTAAAGTTCATATCTGCATACTAGTTTCAAAGAGTGTTGGTGATGGGATGTAGGATGGAAGGAATAAGGAGAGAAATTCAGATGAGACAAGTCCAGGGTAAGATAGGTACCTGAAAACCTGGTGGTTGATAGAAATTCTGATAAAAATTTCAAATACTTTGAGAACTGGATTGGTGTTCTACTTCATGCCATAAGGAACAGAAGAACAACAAGGGTAGAGAAAGGAGTCTAGATATATGGAACTGGGTATTCTTACATCTCCCCTTTAGCCTCTTGAGTAACAGAGAAGTGAACCAGAAGTTCCTAGGTGTGATGAACAGACATTACCCGAGGGGTTGTGATGAGTAGGAAGGTACCGCATGGAGTTTTATGTCAATTTTCCATGTAAGGTTTTGAACTGAAATCATCTCTCTACTTTAGTAAAGAAATAGTCAAGTGAGGACTTTATCAGAGAGCAGAGGTGACTAAGTTCAGCAGGAGTAATCACATTGCCAAGAGGTCAGAACACAGTTATGTCACATAAGGGCCTATTACAAATGTTAGATGTAGACATGAATCCTCAATGAAGGCCTTAGTGAATTGCAATTTCCATGGTTATATGTTATCAAGAGAATAGCATGATTTAAGTCGAGTAGGATTTGATACCCAGTGTCTGTGGGAGCCGCAGACAGAAACAAAATACAAAACAGATGTTCCTTTTTGGCCCGATATGAGTTTTGTGGAAGGAAGAAGAAAATATATGAGAGACTAATCTTAACAAGAGACACTGTGTTTAACCAAAAGAGAGCATGTTAAAACAGAAGAGCATGAGCTACTAAATTGATGTTTATATTCTTCCCCCATATCTCAGAGAGCAAAAATGGAGATTTATAAACTAGAAGATAACAAAATAAGGAAAATGAAGGCTGTGTTTTTCTTGCACATTTGAATAGTAAAGCTATACTTTCACTTCCTTCCCATAATCACTTGCTTTGGGGAAAAATTCTTTAGGTAAAGCAAGCTAATAGAGTCCAGCAGGCCCACAGTCCTTGCTATGAAAGGGTTGAAAAGGAATTCAATTGAAGGACCTGCATTCACTGTGTCATGAGATTGAAATCTGCCTCTGTGGGGTCTGGGCAGAGCTAAATATCAAAGTCCATCAGACTGAGGCCCAGAGTATAAGACTCAGGTGGACTCAGGATTTGATGGCCCTTCTTGGAGGAAGCAGTAGAGTTTATATAAAGGAAGATAGTGGAGTTTTGAATGGAGAGTATTTAGGAGGAACTGTGTGAAGCTGGAGGAGAGATAAAACTGGTCAGATATCTATAGATGGTGGAGTGGAGGTCAACCATAAAGGCCCATCCCAGAGAGGTCCTTAAGTATTTGGATTCTTTAACATATGGGATTAAACAAAAACTTCAATTTAACTGGGACTTTAGTCTTACTTAGTTCAACCTGGTAACTCCTTTCTAAAATTACCTTCAACCTAAAGCAAACAAGCTACATATTCTTAGAAAATCAGATGTGATGGTTTTGTGGAGGATGAAGGAATAGTTTGGCCAAGAGGCTTCATGGGTTCAAGGAGAAAGGTGTTAATATAAGAGAAAGGTGTTAGTAGAAAGGTGTTAATATAAAGGTGTTAATATAAGGTCCAGAATCCTTGGGGGTGAATAGAAATACCAGAGTACAGCCCAAAGGGAAACTGGCAATGGGGGAAGACTGCTGGGGATTTAAGAAAATTTCCCAGAAGGGTATGTAGATGAGAGATTTTACAATCAAAACCTTCTAGCAATCTCTATAGGTTACTAAAAGGGAAGAAGAGGCCTACTGAACTGCAAATTACATAGTTACATCTCATCAATAAATCAATGTGGTTTATGTTATGAGAGAGATTATGACTGATTTTGTTTTCCTTCCTCTATTTTCCAGAGTTTGTGTAGTCATATAAATGCAATTTTTCAAACACACATATTTATTAAGACACTTAGAATGTACCAGGTAATCTTTATTAATGAACAGATGAAGCAAAAAAAAAAAAATAATTTGAGCTTTAAAGAGAAATAATCACTTCTTGGTCTAGGCTCTTATTAGAGTCTTTTTCTAGGACATTGGACCAAATTCCTTAATCTTAGTGATGGAATGAATAACTTCAAAGGGAGGGAAAAATGGGGACTAATAAAAGAGAAAATAAAGATTTAAAGTATTTGAAAATGTTTTAAAATCTTGTTTAGTTTTCAGAGCACAAAACCAATCATATTGAGGAACTATGTGTTCCACATTAGCAAGACTCTTGGATACACTTGATTGAATATGCTGCTAATATGCTAAAGAGATGGACTAAGTCTCAGGAGATCTATTTGCAGTTACATGTTGCTGTTAATGGGTAATGGTAAGGTCTGGATGACATGGTTTTGCTTTTGAATTATATTCAGATCAAGATATAGACTGGTGAAAAAGGAGTATGAATATGCTCCTGTTATAATCATAGACTACAAATTTGAATTGGAATATCAATCAAACTTGCTAATATATTAACAATATAATACATGAACAATATACTAACAATAGCAATTTTTATGTGCATAGCACTTGACAAAACATTTTCATTTCATTCTGTCATGTATAACCTTCAAAACCCGTTGTGTTTGGAGTTATAAAGCCCAATGTCACAAATGAAAAACAAAATCTAGGGCCTCCCCGGTGGCACAGCAGTTGAGCGCTGGGTTGTGAAACTGCCGGCAGCCTCTGCAGCGCCGGTTCGATCCCCGGCACATGGGTGAGGGTCCCACATGGTGCGCAGACCTCTCCTGCCACCCGCTGCTCCCCTCAGCAGTGTACTTCGGTCCTTCTGCCTGCTCTGCTTCCTGCTCTGGCTCTGGTGAATTCTCTCACCCTCCCGCGCTTCTGACTGTACCCAGTGCTTGTATAAATAAAATAAATAAATCTTAAAAAAAAAAAGAAAAACAAAATCTAGGGGGTATTATAGAATTCGTGCAACTTTTTCAATTTGTAGCTAGTCAGTGCCAGATAATGAATGGTGCTAATCCACATGTAGTCGTTGTTGTTGTTTAAATGATACCATATACCTTTACTAATACATGATCGTGTTAGGAGATGTTTATTCTATATCTCTGGTTGTGAGATCTAGTTTAGTGTTTTTTTTTTTTAAAGATTTATTTATTTATGCAAGCACTGGGTACAGTCAGAAGCGCGGGAGGGTGAGAGAATTCACCAGAGTGAGAGCTGGGAGCAGAACAGGCAGAAGGACCGAAGTACACTGCTGAGGGGAGCAGCGGGCGGCAGGAGAGGTCTGCGCGCCATGTGGGACCCTCCTTCAGTGGCCGGGGAGCTGCCGGGGATCGAACCGGCGCTGTAGAGGCTTCGGGCAGCTTCGCAACCCAGCGCTCAACCGCTGCGCCACCGTGGAGGCCCGTAGTTTAGTTTTGATAAGAAAGAAAGGGTGCAAAAAGAACTGGAATAGGTGGAAGAGTCACCATCAAAGGAAAAAGGAGTATGTAGCAACAAGCAGCTGAGTCTAGATGTCTTACTTTGAAGTTACTTTAACTTCACATAGTCCCTCCCTTAATTTTTACTCTCTAATAGAACAAATCAAATAGAACCTAAAACTTATAAAGCTGGAGGTAAAATTGCAAAAGCTGAAATAGTCAGTGCCAGGAATTCAGAACACCCAGTAGTGTGTTAGTAAATATTTACTCAACATGTCTCAAGGGAAAACAAAGGCCCTTGTTTTTACTTATTGCTGATTTTTGTGGTGTAAATACTTCCCAGATGACCTACAGAAATGATGTTAATGAACATGGAATTTGGAAGTCATGCAATAATTTTCTCCTGTGAGATGATATGAGCCAACTTGAACAAATGGTTGATGGGTTGATTTTAACCCTTGGATACTATATAATCTCAATTTTGAACAGCTTTACTCTTCAATGATACCATTTCACTGATTGCTCTTATTACTATGATTCTTTTCCTGTTCTTGCTACTAAAATTAGTTTTGTTCCAGTTTGACTCACCGGCCTTAGCTCTCCCCTCATACTATCATAACTCCTTCCTTCTTCAGATGTATAGTCTTTCCTCATTAAATCAATATAGATTTTTTTAATCAGATGTCAAGCCATCTGATAACTCTGCTTTGACAGTATTTTTTATTATTACTGTTTCTTCAAGAATTTGATATTTATATTTGATCATAACACAGTTCAGCAAAGCCCTTATCTCCCTTACTATATTTCTGTATAAATGAGGTATGCTATTTCCCATATAGTGTAATGTATACATTAAGTTTTCTCTTTCTTTTTAATTACTTAGTCAACTAATTTTAGTAGTCACATGACATAATGGGTTGCTTTTGTCATAAAGGCTTACTTAAGTTTGTCAGCAATTACCAAACACTTGCTTGTTTTTTTTATCTTGATGATTGTTTATGCATGTCTTCCTTATCCAGATTAATCCAATTGAGAATACTAGCATTAATTATCCACTTGCAGATTATCTAGTTCAAACCCCTCAATTTAGCAATGAGGGAACTAGAAATATAGAGGTCAAACTGGGTTAAAGTCAAAGATTGGCAATGTTTGTAGCTTTCTGGAGTTTCTAGGGGGAAGAATCCATTTCCTTGCCTTTTCTAGATTCCATTGATATTCCTCAACTCCATAGCTTGGTCTCCTTCCTTCATCTTCAAAGCCAATAAGACAGACTGACTACTCACATAACATCATTCTGAACTCTTTCACTCTGTAACATTTTCACAGGGTTCAGGGGTTGGAATGTGGACATCTTTTGGAGGGTTCATTCTGCTGCCTATTGTATCAGGATTCAGTCTCTTGGGCAGGGCTGGGCAGGTCTGAATCCAGGTTTTGTGGGGATGTAGCTTATCTCCTTGGGTCCTTGGAGACCTAAGAAAATAATGCAAAATTACTTTAGGCACAAGGCTTGGAAGGGGCAACATCTGAGGGTCCCTGAAGTATAAGTTTCATAGCCCACAGTAAATCAGCCTCTGCTCCTGGCACAGTGCAAAGTAAAGCAAGGCAAAGAATCACCTAGTGGTGGGGAGGCATGACAAATGGGCAAGAATCAGAGCAACAGACCTTATAAATTTCTCCAAATAGCTGATTAAAAAGTTGACTTGCTTGGAGTCAGTTGGAATTTCACCAGTGCCTGTCCTTAGGAATGATATCAATCTTCTTCAATTAGCTATAAGTCAGTTGATATTTGATCACCTGTTCATGAGGATAGTATGATATGTGAATAGCTTGGAGAAATTAATTTATACCATGCCTTCATTGATCTTGGACTGTACCCATTGTTTCTTTTTACTGCATTTAGGCAAATGAATAATAATGCTCTTGAGGTTGGCGTCTTCTGCTAACTACTATTTCTCTGCCCCTTTTCTCCAATTTTCCCATCAAATGACCTGTATCACAAATTGTTCACTCACTAATACAGAGGAGGTACTTTAGATTTTATAATTAGAAGTTCAGGCTTATTGTGACCCCTTTGGAAATTCCATCTAGACTCTTGCTTTTTGTGACTATGAAATGTATTTGCTAAAGAATTTTCCTTCCACACCCCCTAAATTCTAGGACTTTACAGTGCAGTCATATGAGAGTGAGTCAGCAGTTTTAGTATACTACCCAGGGACTTTCTAACAAGAAGTAAGACTGTTAATAGTTTTATTATTACCCAAGTGGAATAAAGAGGAAGTTTGCTAATAAGAATGAAGAAGTGAATACCAATTGCCCATGTCTTACTAGTTAAAAAAAATGAATAAATTCCATTGCATATTTTATGAATTCCCTGATTGCCATAATTGTACCAAATAGAAATTACATTCAAAACAGAAAAAGTAAGAGACTTAATCTTACAGGTAGATGGAAGAGATTACCACATGCACATAACCTAATGATGGAACATTCTAGCAAATTTTCTTTTTTAATTTAGGTGTATTGAATTAACGAGTCACAAATAATCACACTCACTAAAAGTGTGTGTTCTTTCTTATATCAGCCAATGTCTTCATTTGTTATTAATATTTTAAAAAGAGAAATTTCTAAGTCTGTAGTCACCCTTCCTTAGCTTTTATTTTTCACCCAGAGACACATACCATATAAAAGGAAATGGTTAGCAATGGAGAAACAAAACAGAGGAAACACAGAGAAAGTGAACTTAAAATGAAAGAGGAGGTTATATCAAGTGCTAGAACCTTCCTGAAGATCCTTGTCTAGTGGCCTAGGGGTTAAGTATGAGCACTATCACCTCAATAGCCTGAGTTCTATCCCTGGCGAAGGACCTGACCTACATATGGCACAGCAGCCCTCTCCTGTCTTGCCTGCTGCTCCCCTTAGAAGTGTATTTCAGTAGATCTGCCTGTTCTGCTCCTCACTCTGTCTCTGGTGAAATCTCTCATCCCCCATACCTCTGGTCTACACCCCAATTCTATGCAAAAATAAATTTTAAAAAATTAAAAAGAAAACAGTACATGAAGCACAACTTAACTTTGGTTCAACAGCAACATCAATATATAATAGTAATGTGTCCTCTTCATATCTTAAATACTGTAAGATCTCGGTTGACTTTGGCTATGTCACTTACTAGCTGTGTCATCTTGAGTATGATACTTAAGTTCTTTAAACCTCTATTTTCTGAGGTTTAGAATGGGGATCATATTATCTTCTCTAAAGTTCTTCAAGAATTAGAGATAATAGGTGTAAAATTCCTGTTAACATTCCTGGGCAATTATAGTGCAGTATTAACTAATATTACATATTTCATAGAAATTTATAATTTTGTATAATTCTTTTATTTTTAAAATAATAAAAATTCAAAATAATCACTAGCTGGGGAATTATATGCATTATTTTGTTAATGGGAATGATAATTTTGGGTGAAATGGAAATCGTATTTCTTTCTCAATCTTTCTCAAGGGGGTTTTCCTTTCAGGGTATGGTCTGCAGATGTTTACTAAAATATGGCTTTTCAGTAGAAGTGGAGAGTTCATTTATGTCTAAATATTACATATTTTCTATAATTCCTAGTTTTCAAACTCATGGAACACTGATAATTTTTAAAGTGATATGTGGAAGAATAAAGCTATTTCAAACAATATTTTATGTAAATACAATGGATAAATAAGTACTTATGGGAAAGGTATACGAATGTAGAATCTTAATTCTGAATGATAGCAAGGAATGCACTTATTTTTTCAACTGAGTTCATAGATATCATAAAACTATATTTTATTTTCTCCATCTAAAAAATGGGAAAAAAATCCCATAAATCTCATCTTCTCAAAAACCTCACATATATAAAACTTTGTTAAGTTCCCTATAGAAGAGCCTCCTACATGTCATCAAGATCCATTTTTTTCTTTTTTTATTAAGAGAAATCCTGAGTTTCAATGCCTGCCTACACATTGTTCCCAGTTTTTCCTGTAGACTTAGCTGACTAATGGGATGGGTGATAGAGTAATGTGCGCCACTCTAAGGTGCCTTGCACATTGATCCAGAAATGGAAGCCGACTGTGGAGAATGGCAGATTTTTCCCCAGTCCTGAGACTTCTTCTCACTGTCCAATTATATAAACACAGAATAGACTTCTACCATGTTTAAGCCACTGCATTTTATTAGGTGCTACTTTACAAGCTTAGCCAATGCCACACTGATTCAGTCCATCTGATGAATAAAGCACTAACCTAGAAAAAAATGATGTAGTTTCCATATAAACATGATTATGGGCTCTTAACCACTCTGGGTGTACACTCTTATAGCAAGTGGTGTGTAGGGTAAGGAAAAATATCAGGCTTTTCTGCCCTCCCGCCATCAGGATAGATGAGGAAAGCCTGTGATCCTGAATGCATGCCTGATGGTGGGCATCTGGAGTGGGTACACCTGCTCTAAGACTGTGCTTTTAAGAGCGGCGTCACAGGGACGCCAGAAGCCAAGAAAGCAGCAGCAGAAGCCGAAGAGAAGCTGAGATCACCAGAGAGCCCAGATAGAGTGAGGATTTGCTGGGGGCTGGGAGGCTGGCAGGCCTGCCAGCCTCCCAGCCCCCCAGCACCCCTGCCTGCCATATGCCTGGTGAACACCAATAAAAGACCTGCAAAAAACCCACTGAGGACTCTGACTCCTCCTTTACCCGGTCTGCATGGGATCAGAAAACCTGCACTGTGGTCATTCCTGCCCTTTACAGTGATCCTCTGAAAAATGTAAGTCTAATCATATTTCTCTTCTGTTCAAAGCCTTCTAATGCTTTCTGTCTCATTCAGAATAAAATTCATTGTCCTTACCGTAGCCTACAAGGGATGTGGTTCTTCCTCTACTTCTGTGACCTCATCCTTCATATATTTCTTCTTCATGTGATCTCAGCCTAAACAACTTTCATGCTATTCTTCAAACACATTAAAACACTCCTACGTCACGGTCCTTACACACACTATACCCCACTGCCTGAATGCTAATCCCTCGAGTATTTACATGGTTATGCTCCTTAACTGAATTCTTTGCTCAATTGTCAACAAACAGCGTGTATGAAGCTACACTTCTGAAATTTACATATATTGTAAGCCAATGAAAAATCAATTAAAAGCAAACAATAAGGAGGCTTTCTGGAACATTTATCAAAAATCACTCTTCCCTCTGCCTCCCACACATAAGAATTTGCTTGTCCCTGTGTGTTTCATTGTTATAGGCCCTGACCCAAAAGAGTGGGTCTGTTGCTGTCTAAGGAAAGAATTTACCAGAGAGTGTTGGGTGTAGTGGAATCAAGCTAGGCTTTATTAGAGATTACTGCATAAGGAAGCCAGTGCAGGAAAGGAGAATTTAACTTGGCTCCTTGAAGGAATTTAGGAAGAGATATTTAAAGGGTAGGTACAGGAGGCTAGTAGGAAGAGAGCAGCATCATAGCTTTTTCTGGGTTGGGCTAGGCCTGTGCACGAACAGATGGATTATGTTCCAATGTGCATTGGGACTCTTAGTTTTCTCCCTCTAGGAAATTGTGAGGTAATCAGTCAGGATCTAATGCTTTTTGTTTATCGTGGTGCCTCATGATCAGTGTGGTGGGTCAAATTGTTTGGACAGGGCTCGTGAATCCATGATTTAGTCCACCTGTTCAAACAGGTCTTGGGGCAACTCATCCTACAGGCTCATAATTTCTCACTGCCATCACAGCAGAGAGTTTGTTGAATTCACTCAGTTGTCTGCTCCTCCACTGGCCAGAAGAGTGCCTGGCATATAGTAAATGATTAATAAATAATTAACCCATTAAAAGTAGTTAAACTCTTTGCTGGCAAGATATCTCCTGAAAGACATGTTTTCAGCTAGTCTATAAGTCAGAGTTAGACTTAATTAAATACTTAAATAATTGCTGGACTACAATTACTCAGTATTTATTACTAAGTATTTATGTAGAATCCATTGTAATGTAAGAAATTTTACTAGGGTACTGGGGATTTAGAGCATAAGATATCTTTTTATTCCCTATGAAGGGCAATACATAAAACGTATTATTTTATTTGACAACTATTGTGTCTTCATGTTACAAATGGGAAACATAAGTTTAGCTTGCTTAAGTGACTTGTCCAAAGTAATTTAAACGTGTTAGTGAGAAGCCCCAGCTTTACTGCTAACTAGTCATTACTCTAGACAAGTATCCAGACCTAGCTTTATCTTCTTTCCACTTTTCCACACTACTATTTTGTACATCCGCTATAGTGGAAAATAGTTGTATATTACACAAGAGTGCACAGACTTTTGTTTTTCAAGATATGGGTAGTAATGATGTACACTGCTTTTGAAAGTAATTAAATCCCCTCAGCTATTTAGAAGTGGTTACACTAAGCACATAATCTCCAGGTATCAGTAGTTTATACAATAGTTTATTTTTCTTTTATACTGTAGGCTCGAGCTAGGTTAGAGGATGACTTTGCGTCAGAATCACCTGCAGCCATCCATGATCACCAAAACAGTCGACGAGAAGGGCTTGTGGAGCCAAATGTGAGCATGAAATGATTCAAATCTTTCCATTTCACTGGCCTCCCCTCCGCTCTTATCCTCTCCCCTCCCCTCGCCTCCTCTTCCCTTTCTTTTTCTTGAGGCTAACTCAAATGTTTTGCCAAACACTGGTGAGGCCAGTGTTTCTCGCTTGTTTTTACGTGTTGGCTTCTCTGGAGGAGTTTGTAAAATGCAGAGAAACTGAAGCTGATGAGTGAAAAACAATTTATCCTCGGGGAGCCTTAGGACAATACCTAACAGTATTGTTAGGACAATACCTAAGAGTATTGTCCTCTTGTTATGTGTTAAAATTTATGTTTGCTTTCCAGTTTTTATATTAATCACCTCTAACTTTTATTTGTATTAGATGGTTGTTGATAAAAATAAAATATTTGATAGAGTAGGAAAAGAAAAAGGAAAGAGTAGGGCTGCTCTCCGTTATTACGAATTTTTCAAATCATGACTTGTTAAATATAGCTCATTCTCTTTAATGTTATAGTTAGGAGTATGAGAAATGAGTGTAAAGCCAAAAAAGAGGAACTAAATCAAGGTTTATATATCTTGGCCTCCCTCAGAAGTAGAAAAAGTAGAGAAGCAGGAGTAAACAGAAAGATAATGCTTACAGTATGTAAAAAGCCAATGGAGAGGTTGATTCACACAGATTATGGTTCCTGAACCATTTCCAAAGGTAATATTTTACTCTAAATTATTTAATTAGAGCTATAAAATATTAAATTACTTACACCCAGTGCTTTAAAAGCACTGACTATAGATTTCAACTTCATTTTAAATGTTTATTTTGGCTTATTGGTTAAAAATAGATATTGTTTTAATGTTTCTAAAGTTATTGATAACAGTTGATAATGATACTTCTGAGATTAATTTGATGAATTTGGTTGATTTGGCAGAGGATAAAGGAAATGGTGTATTGAAGAACCGATCTGTGAAACTGCTAAATACTATTTTCTTTCAATTGTATTAAATTGGTTTTAAATTTTGCCAAAGTTTACAAAGACTTGACATGAGTATCTTGATTTATTCAAATTTCACAAGTATTATTTGTGTTTACAAGGAATCGATTGAAGAAATGATTATTATATATAATGTAAAAACTTCATCATTATCATCTATCTAATTAATAAGAACAGCTACTCTATGGAGTATATTTTTACTTTATGAAATTGCTTTATGAAACTGAAATGTTGTGAATTATATTTCCTAAACTTAAGTAGATTTACACTTCAAATTTAATGGGAGACACTTTTTATTTATTAAATACCCTTGCAACTTATTTCTCATTTCTTTTATCATGTTGAATCCTGTTTTATATCCTTGAATGTGGAGAAATGTTATTTTAAAATAAAAATTATTAAAATAAGCAAATTACTTAAATTATATGAATGATAGAGAACATGGATTATTCAACTGTATTCGTGAGGTTGATGTTCATTATTGTTTGAAGTATGATATATAATAAATAAACTAGTATATTTTATAGGCTTAAGTACAAAAATTAAAGACTTTGATTATAACTATTTGTTACTTTATTTTTATATTTTTATATTTAATATGAAGAAATATTAAATATTCTTCATATTTAATATGAAGAAATATTATAAAGTAGTACAAGTAAGCAAAGGACCTCTTCAGCTCAATATTATTGAGGATTTGTAAAATACTATAAAGTAGAACATATATTGTTATAGTATGCCATCATACCATCTTTTTATTAGTAGTATGCCATCACAAAAGAAAAGAAAAGCATAATTGTTCTGTATTGTCTGCTTTAAACAAAAAGAACACAAAACTTTATAAAATGTTTTCATAGCTCATAAGTTAAAATTATTTTTTCTTTGGATATCATTTACATTACCTTTAAATTTGGGAATTATGTCAAAATTTTTTAAGAAATAGAAAAAAAGCTTATAGAACATAATTAAGATATGAATATGTTAAACTTGTCTAGCAGTTGACGTATTTAGTTGTTTAAATTACACGAGGCTGACAAGAAGAGGGAATACATGCTCCTACAGTTTGCATGATTTTCAAACAACTAAACAATTTGCTTTACTCGGTTTAGATATTTCTTTTCTTGTCCATAATGCTCATTTAATTCAGAGTGTTAGCTAATGTTTCTCACTGAAAATGAGGAAGAAAGTAAAGAAATAATAATTAAATAATTAAACTCTACAGTTTGTGAAATGGATCATAAATATCTTTTCTGATATCTTTATATCCTTATTACCTCTACTCATTCATAGACTGCATAGATTTTTTTTTTTTGTAGTCAAGACTTTGCATTCCACTATTGTTATTTCTGAAAAGAAAGTTTAAAACATAAAGGAGAAAACGGTAATGAAAGTGAGCCAAATAGCAGAAAGATATATGTGAATGTGAAGAATGAGAAGATTTTAAATGTAGGTGAATAATGGAATACTGAATTAGTTTAAGTATTTGCTTAATAGAGTCTTTCTGAGACTGACTGTATATGGCCTAACACAGACATTGCTATTGTTAGAAAATATATTTTCAAAAATCTTTGGAAATAATTTCCAAAATACGAGATGATGACTGAAATCCTCCCTAAATAGACACCAAAGAGTCACTTCCAATAAGTGTCAAGGATTTGAATATCCTAATATTAGTACCTTGGGTACCAGAGCTGTGTGGTGGGAATCCATAGTGACTCCTTCCTCTAGGCCAACTCCTTGGCCTAAATATTTTGTAATAGTATTGTGCCACTCTTAACCCTTAGGCTGTCTGAGCACTGGAAGTAGCACAGAACATGGATTGTAATTGAGACAAAATTTACAAGTAGGAGTTGTTATCTTTGCCTTTCTAGTGCAGTGCCTTATCCTGCAGTGCTTGCTCTTGCTGTTACGATCCAGTTGCTTAAACTCTGGATAGTAAAAGTTTTCTGTTGTGATTTTGGCCTTGAGTTGGGGTGAAGATAGCAGGTATTGGAATATCACAGCCTCGGGATGCAAGTAAGAGCCTCTTCTCTAAGGAGACAATGATCTGGCCTGGATTTGCTGCCTGTTTGGGCTTCAGGTGTTCTACATTAGGAACCTTAGGTTCAAGCCAGTTATCAACACTCTGTTCCCCTGCTCCTATTGTTCTCCAATAACATACCATCTTGCTGGACATCAACTTTGTGCACCCTCCTTGTGAAATGCAGTGCTGGTTCTCCAAAGTCCCTGATATGTGCTCCTAAGTCAACAGCTGTAGGAAGAGGCCCTATGGTAGCCATACCTCTCTCTTGTGAGTGGCATTGCTCCAGAATTGTGAAAAACAGTTTAATTAAATTTCTTTTTATCCTTTCCTTCTTTTTTTTTTTAAAGATTTATTTATTTATTTATACAAGCACTGGCTACAGCCAGAAGCGTGGGAGGGTGAGAGAATTCACCAGAGCCAGAGTGGGGAACAGAACAGGCAGACTGATGAAATACACTGCTGAGGGGAACAGCGGGCACGACAGGAGAGGTCTGCATGCCATGTGGGACCCTCGCTGGCGGCCGGGGATCGAAATGGTGCTGCAGAGGTTGTGGGTAGCTTTGCAGCCCAGTGCTCAACTGCTGCACCACCGGGGAGGCCCTATCCTTTCCTTCTTAACATTGCTCCTACTGTATGCTGTAGTTGTCTGTTTATATTTTAGGGGTTGTTAATTGTTCTGCTGCAATTTAGTTGTGACTATATGGAATAGGAAATCCCATCATCTTCACTCTGCTGCCTTCTTTCCAGACTCCTATGTGTCTGTTTTTACTCAATTTCTAAGCTGTTTTAATAACTATTGCTTTGTAATGTAAAGTCAGGGAGCATGATACTTATATTTTTGTTCTCTTTTTCCCCTCAGGATTTCTTTTCTATTTGGGGTCTTTTGCAGTTCCAAATGAACTCCTGATTTTTTATTCTATTTATGTGGAGAAGCCACTGAGATTTTTGATAAAGATTATATTGAATCTGTATATTGCTTTAAGTAATATAGGCATTTTAACAATGTTAATTTTTCCAATCTATGGGCATGGAACATCCTTCCACCTCTTTGTGTCTTCTATTTCTTTCAGCAATGATATATGCACTCCCATGTTCATTGTAGCATTATTTGTAATAGCCAACAGTTGGAAACAACCTATGTGCCCATTGGTATGGTATATGTAAACACAATGGAATACCATTTAGCTATAAAAAAAAAAAAGATGAAATGTTGCCATCTGCAAGCATTATACCAAAAGGGTATAATGCTTAGTAAAATAAACCAGACTAAGACAAAAAAATGCTTTTCTTTCATATGTGGTATGTAGAGAAATAAACAGATGAACTAAATTAAGCAGAAATAAACTTTTGAACTATAAGACCAATTTGTGTTTACCAGAAGGAAAAGGATAGTTAAATTGAAACAAAAGAAATAATTGTATGATGAAGGATAGAATTGGATATTAAGTAGTGAAGTTATGTAGTATAGACATGTTGATTTTCAGTGATGTACACCTGAAGTTATATAATGTTATAATGCAGTGTTACTCCTGCAAAAAAATTATAGAACATAAAGTATAGGAAAGATTCTCTGAAATGTTGAAGACATAACATGAACTCAAAACTCTTGCTATGATTGTAAGTCCCCATACTATACTCTTAAGTGACAAATTTTAATTGAAGATATTTCAAAATAAAATTTAGTATTGCATGTAAAAGCTGACATAGAAAGAGTGAAATAAATCTAATTTAGGTTATATCTTTTATATAGCCTACAATTTATGTGTGATGCAGAATTACTTGACCATAGGTAGGGATAAGGGGAAAATATGTTAATACCATCCTAATGACTATTAGGATAAAACCTTCATTTTGGGTATGAGGAAACAGAAGCCAAAATGTCATTTTCAAGTATGAACATAAAGCCTTTAGGAGACCTATCTAGATTCTACATCCTGAGTTCTTTTCTTATTAAACTGAGATGAGATGGAAGATGTCAGTTTGTGGCTATGCTCAGGATGTACAAGTAAGTACTTGAGAAATCAAGCAGAAATTCTATAGAATCACAGTATAGAGCTACAAAAATATATGTGAGCCATTTCTATGTGGTCAAGGCTCAAGGTGGGTGCAGTTATGGGGAAGCCCATACACATGAAATAAACATTTTTCTTTAATATCTCCTTTTCTTATGTCTTTTTCTCCACCTCCTCCTTTTCTTATGTCTCAAGTGTCTTGTGCTAATTGTAGCTTGATTGTAATTTTAGAAGTAGTACTGAAAAAGCTTACTATTGAAAATAAATTTTTATTCTCAAAATATGTATGGACATGATATATTAGTTTCTTTTAATCGAGGGAACACTGGTTTACAACATGTGTATGATTTAGAAGTACGGGATCATGTCTTACAGATGTATGTTACCATACCACACCCAACCACCCAGGTACTGAAAATCCTTCAACCTAGTATATGTGTGCCTCCACTTTGTTCTTCCCCTCTGTCTCCCCTTCTGGTAGCCACAATTATACAGTGACATTTCTGGGGTTTATTATTGGTTTGGTCTTATCCCACACTTTGTTTTGTTTATCTCTATTCCACAAATAAGTGGCACATATAAGTTCCACATATAAGTGGCACTATCTGGTATTGTTTCTCCTGATTTATCTTGCTTAGGATAATCCCTCTACTACCATCCTCATTGTCCCAAAGTCAACAACAGTTTATCTTCTTTACAGCTGAGTAGTATTCCATTATGTATATATATCATATCTTCCTAATCCACTCATCTGTCTGTGGACACTTAGGTCGTCTCCATAGCTTGGTTATTTAAATAGAGCTTCAGTGAGCATAGGCGTGCATATTTCCTTTTAAATTACTGTTTTTGCATTTTTGGGGTAGATACCTAGGAGTAGAATTGCTTGATCATGTGATATATTAGTTTTTAATATATTGAGAAATCTCCATACTGCTTTCCATAGGGACTTGACCTGTCTACATTCCAGTAGTATATAAAGGTTCCCTTTTCTCCAAATCCTTGCCAATACTTGTTGTTTCTGGTCACTTTAATATGGGCCATTCTCATAAGTGTGAGGTGGTATCTCATTGTAGTATTTATTTGCATTTCTCTGACAATAAGTGATGATAAAAGTGCCTATTTATCTTATCTATCCAGTTTTTGATTAGGTTATTTGTTTCCTTTGGGTTGAGTTGTATTACTTCTTTGTCATTCTTGAATATCAACCCCTTATCAGATGTATGGTGTGCAAATATTCTCTCTCATTTCATAGGGTGTGTTTTTGTTTTTGTGACTATTTCTTTCATTGTGCAGAAGTTTTTTAGTTTGATGTAATCTTAATTGTTTATATTCTCATTTGTTTCTCTTCCTATTGGAGATGAATCCACAAATATTTCGCTGAAGGTTATGTCTTGGAGTGTTTTGCCTGTGTTTTCTTCTAGAATTTTATGGTTTCAGGTCTTACATCTGAGTCTGTTATCCATTTTGAGTTAATTTTTGTGTATGGGGTGAGAAAATGGTGTAGCTTCAGTCTTTTGCATGTGGCTGTCCAGTTTTCCCAGCACCATTTTTTGAAGAGATAGTTTTTCTCCTATGAATACACTTGGTTTCTTTGTTATAGATTAACTATTAATAAATATACAGGTTTATTTCTGGGTTCTCAGTTCTGTTCCATTGTTTGTGTGCCTGTTTTTGCTCTAGTACCATATTTTCTATTATTATCAAGCTTTGTAATATATTTTGAAGTCTGGGAATATGATGCTACCACTTTCTTCTTTTTTCTCAGGATTGCATTGGTTATTTGAGATCTTGTGGGTCCATATGAATTTCAGTAATGTTTGTTCCATTTCTTTGAAGAGTGCAATTGAAACTTTGATAGGGATTGCATTGAATCAGTATATTGTTTTGGGTTAGATGCCATTTTAGCATTGTTAATTCTTCTAATTCATGAGCAGGGAAAATCTTTCCATTTCTTTGTGTCTTCTATTTCTTTTAACATTGTCTTACAGTTTACATTTTTTAGGTCATTCACCACCTGTGCTAAGTTTATTGTAATTATTTAATTCACTTGATGCAGCTATAAATGGCATTATTTTTTCAATTTCTTCTTCTAGCTCATTGTTTGCATATAGGAATGCAACTGATTTTTCTATATGATTTTTTAACTGCCACTTATATCTGACTTATAAATGACTTGTATCTTTAAGTTTTTTGAATATGACATACCAGTCTTTCCTTTCCCTTCTATATGATTTTTTTTAACTGCCACTTATATCTGACTTATGAATGACTTGTATCTTTAGGTATTTTGAATATGACATACCCGTCTCTCCTTTCCCTAGTGTTTTATTCAAGAAATCAGATGTAAGCCTGATGGGGATACCTTTATAGATTTTCCCCTCTAATCACCTTCAGTATTCTTTACTTGGAAGTTTCACTGCTATATGTGTTGGTGTAGGTCTCATTACATTTAGTTAGCTAGATGTTCTTTTAGTTTCAGAGACTTGTATATTTATTTCCTTCTCCAGGTTTGGGAATTTTCATCTATTATTTCTCTGAATAAGTTCTCTGTTCCTGTCTCTCTCTCTTTCCCTTCTATAATACCCATTCTTCTTTTTTTTTTTTTTTTTAAGATGTCCCAGATTTTTTTTTTAAGATTTATTTATTTATTTATATAAGCACTGGATACAGTCAGAAGCATGGGAGGGTGAGAGAATTCACCAGAGCCAGAGCGGAGAACAGAACAGGCAGAGTGACGAAGTACACTGCTGAGGGAGCAGCAGGCGGCAGGAGAGGTCTGCGCACCATGTGGGACCCTCGCCCGGCGGCCGGGTATCAAACTGGCTCTTTAGAGGCTGTGGGCAGCTTTGCAACCCAGCGCTTAACTACTGTGCCACGGGGGAGGCCCAATACCCATTATTCTTATAATGCCTTTCCTCATGGTGTTGGAGAATTCTTGAAGTGTTTAATTTTTTTCTTCATATTTCTTTCTTTCATATTAATTCTTTCTGCATTATCATCTTTGAGGTCTAGTAATTCAATCTTTCCTTTGGTCTACGTTCATAGCTTTCTACAGAATTTTTTTAATTTCCTCTGTTGATTTTTTTTAATATCCTGAAACTGTTATTTTCTTATTAAAATCATCAATTTCTGTCTGCCATCATTAATTTTTATGTTTCAGGACTTTTGTTTTTCTGAGTATTCTTGTATTTTTTTTATCAGTTTCTCTGTGTTTTCTTCAATTTTTAAAATTATTTTATCTTGGCAGTTTTTAATTCTGTATCTATAATGAAGAAGAGGACTTACATGTCATGGTGAAATATTTCATGGTGAAATATTTCATGGAGAAATATTTCATGGAGAAATATTCCCTTGAGGACTTAGAATACATGTGTTGTCTCTTTCCTTTTCCCATCTTAGAGTTTTTTTCTGTTATTTACTCATGTCCTAAGCATGCAGAACTTCCACTTCTCCAGCAGATGGCACTGTATGTTGGGGAAAACTGATCTATAGCTGCTGAGTCAGGGGATGGTGTTGGGGCTAGTCATTGGTGAAAGAGGTGTGTGGGGTTGTTAGCATTTGTGCCACCTCTGAGAGTCATTATCTCTGGGTTTTCAAACCTGTATCTCTATAGTCTGTGTACTTAGCTTTTAGTGCTGCTTCACAGGATCAGCTCCAGTCCCAAGGTTCATGGGGAGGCACAGTGCCACTCTGCATACCACCTTCTTCAGTGGGGACTCTGCCTGTCCAGCTCACTGTAGCACTTCCACACTTATCTCCTCACAGTCATGGTACATCTCCACACCACTCAACTCTCCTTTCCAGGGCAGCCAAGCAAACATGGGAGCATGGTCTGAACTACTATTTCCAGACTTGGTTGCAATCTACAGGCACCTCTCTCCATGTACCATATTGTGTGTGTGTGAATTTCCTCAGTGTCCCTTCTATCACACTCAGCATTGGTTTCTGGTGTTCAGCAGGCACTTGTTTCACTCCACATCACTGAATCCTCAGAGTTCAGTGGCTCTCTGAACCTCCTTAGATTATTCTCTTGGGAGAGAAGTAGGGGACGTCCTCTGACACCATCTCCACCTCCTTCCAGTGCTTGATATCCATGATATAATTTTTTGAAAAACAAATAATGTTTCAGAAATGATAGCATTTAATATTAAAATTTGGTTTTTGTTAATATGCTCAATTACCTGATTTGAATGTGCTTTAAGAATAGGAATTTTCTTTGTCCCTCTTGCAGATGTTATCATTATGATGATGGGAAGCCTTTAGGCAGTGTAGAAAGTAACAAGAATTGTTAGAAAGTAACAAGAATTGTAGTGCTGGAACTAGGAGAAGCTGAGACATTTGTTTTAGGTACAAAATTTAAAGGGACAAGGGGAAAAAAACTCAAAAATTAAGAAAGACAATATTTAATAAAAAATAATTTGTAATGTAAAAAATGCATAATGAACAAAGTATCACAGATTAGTAATAGTACAATGCTGAGTCATATCAGAGCTAAAAGCAAAAGGGGAAAATTAATACTGATCTGAGAGTTGGGGAGGAATAGGGAGTTTTATTTCACTGGTAAACTGTATTTTAATTAGGTAGCCAGGCCACATGGAATGTTAAAAAGGAAGTAGAAAGTTAGAAATATATCTTCAGTCAGTAATCTAACCTTTTTGACATTTAAGTCTCCTGATTAAATGTGTGGACTGAGGGTGGCATGGTGGGGAATGGGCTTGGAGATGCTGGTCATTTCTTCCTGGAACTGTTTTTTTTTTTTTTTTTTTTTCTGGCACTGTGAAGACATTAGAATTGGTAAAAGCAAAATCTCACTGAGTTTAATAGGATCACAATAAAGAACACAGACAATACAAACCTTTGACTTAGACCTCTGAGGTAGACCCTAGCACACTTGCTGTAGGTCAAATGGCACAGTAAGATGTACACTGTGGATATAAGTCAACTGTATAAACAAGGAGTTGACCTTTGTAGAATTGTCTTTCTCTGATATCTTAAATAATGTGATGTTTAACCATGTCATTATAGTTGCTTCCCTTTACCTGGCTAACTTCTATTCATTATCCAGTTCTTAATTTAAATATTCATTTCTCATGGATATTTGTCTCTTGAATTCTCAGTATAGATTAGATCTCCCATTAGATATGTTCATTGGACCATGTATTTCACATTAATCAAAATGATAAGTGTATTAGTCAGGGAGACAGAAATCATATGAGGTCTTCCAAGGAGAGTGAATTTAATGGAGAAATAGTTAATACAAATGGTGAAAGGGTTGATTCCACATCCTGGATTCTTTTCCTATTACATAGAGTTCATTGATATGGAAGATGTCAGATTGTGAGCTACACTCAGGAATGTAAATGCAAGATGAGGAATTGTATTGTGACTCTTAAGGGTTTCTAGCAGTGAGCTATTCATAGAATTGTTCAGGAGGACAATTTGGTATGGGCTAGTATACCTGAAAAGAGGAAATCAGTGCCAAAGATGGGATTCCTAATGGGTCATACCCACTTTCAGAGATACCAGCACAAGGCAAGGAGAGAGGGAAAATATTCAGAGAAAGACCCTTGGCAACAGAGATGAAGACCCTACCCTGCCAATATTGCAGCAATGTCCCTCATTAGCCAAACCTGGCTGGACATAAGTTGGCAAAGAATTATGAATAATACAGTTTATAAGGATCTCTGGCACCTGTAATACTACATAGAACATGGGAGGAAGGAATTGAGTGAGACAAATGATTGATGTTAGTATACAAAATAATTATATGTAAATTAATGCTTTTGCCAGTATAATGTCAATCTCTCCAGACAGTCTGTAATTTCTATGGGTCAGGAGTGTTTCTTCCTTATTCACAGATGTATTCCTAGAACCTTTCATATTGCCTGGTGCATAGAGGATTTTGAATGAATGAAAAAATAAATGAACATGTTATTGCCACTGTACTTTGAAGAGTCATGTTCTCCACTGACAGCTAGTTGTGTGCTCTTTCAATGCAAGTGTTAACAAGAGCTCCTGATAAAACACAACACAATAAAGCCTCTATTTGAAGAAAGTGGGGAACAGTGATAACAGTGATAACAGTATTAGTAGGTAACAGAGTTTCAGAGATTAGAAAGTATTCTTCAGCCTGAGTCTTAGTTGCTTTATCCATCTTGCCCTAATACTTCATAGGACACTCTAGTACACATATCAACTTGGGAGAATTTTCTAAGAAGTGGGAAAAAATACATTAATTGAAATGGATTTAAAGAATGGTCAGTGTAGCTTAAACTTACAAGCTACATGTCAAAGGACAATCTTCCTAATGTTTGTTGCAAGACAATGTTTAGTATGCAATTCACATTATGTCAGAGGAGGATCACCCTTCTTTCCTTATAACACTTTTCTGTTATGCTCTCCTTCTGTGACCCCAGTTATGTGTATATGTAGCTCATTTTAAATAGTCTCTCAGGTCACTCATGTGCTCTTAATTTTTTCAGCATTTTTTGTTTGCTTAGTTTGAATAGTTTTGAATAGTTTTGTTTGCTTAATTTGAATAGTTCCTACTGTTACAGCCTTAAATTCACTATCTTTGCTTACATAGTGTCCAAGGCACTGTTAATCTTATCTTATATGTGTGTGTGTGTATTTTACTTTATTATAAATTTTATTTGGCTTGCTAAAACAATAAAGGAACAGAGACTTTTTTTTTTTCTCTGCCCAAGGATTCCTAACTACTATTGGTAAAGTTAATGATCACAGGGAAAATGCAAAACCCAAAACACACAATTATGATAACAGATAAATAGAAAATGACCATATCATCACCATTATTACTTAATTTTCTTAGCTAACTGTCTTCATTGTTGGTGTTTCCTTGTTATAATACCTTCCTGATTGCCAGGCTAGGATTTATATTATCTAGGGTAATTTTTATTTTAAACATTATATTTTCCTTTTCCAGAATTTGAATTTAGGTCTTTTCTAGAATATAGTCTTATTTCTCATGTCTTATGTTTTTTCACTCTCGAACAATGGAATATTGCTGTAGTAGTAGATGTTTTAATGTGCTTTTTGTTGTTGCTGTCATCTGTGTCATTTGTTGGTCAGTTTTTATTGAGTGATTTTTCTCTTCATTATTGTTCATATTTGCCTACTTCTTTGTATACCTGATGATTTTTTATTGGATGTCAAAAATTGTAAGGTTTGATACTTTTAGTAATTTTTGAAATATTTTTGAACTTTGCTCTGGGGTGCAGTGAAGTTGCTTGGAAACATTTTGATCCTTTCACAATTAGATTTTACTCTTGTCTAGGTGGTGGAATTATAGTTCTCTAGTCTAAGGTTAATTTCTCTCCATTATCAAGGCAATATACCCCTTCGAATAATCTTCCTGATGCATACCTTGTTTATTACGATGTTGCACACCTCTGGCTTTTGGGAATATGAACTATATCCAGCTCCATGTGATCTCCAAAAATTATTCCTCCTACTCTTTTCCTGTAGTTCATTTTCTACTCTTAGGCAGTTTGTTTGCACATATGCTCTGATAATCTCAGTTGAAGATTCTTGGGGAACTCTCTATAATTTGGAACTCCTTCTCTTTGTAGCTCACTTTAGTACTCCCTAAATTCTCTACTTTTTATATTTGGAAAGAATGAAAAATCAGGAATTTAATCTTTGTTGAAGTCCAGGGTACTTGATGAATTAGTGTGGATGTCTATGAACAAAAGTTTTAAAACCCAGTGAAACAAATCCATTTGGATTTTGTTATCTTATGAACAAATTAAATCAGTCACTTCATATTATCTGATACTAGATTTGTATTTTCAATACATAGTATTTTCAATACATTTGCATTTTTAATTCATATTCCAAATATGAAAATGTGTAAAATGTTATTAAGTGTATTAGTCCTGCTGAATGAAGGAAAATGACATTGCCACAAGTTTTCTTTTTTTTTTTAAGATTTTATTTTCATTTATTTATGAATACAAGAATTGGGGTGTAAACCAGAGGTGCAGGGAATTAGAGGATTCACCAGAGACAGGGTGGGTGCAAATAGGCAGATTTACTGAAATACACTGCTAAGGGGAGCAGTGGGAAAGACAGGAGAGGTCTGCTGTGTCATGTGGGTTAGTTCTCTGGCTGGGAATTGAACTCATTTCACAGTAGCTGGTGATAGCTTGATAGTGCTAAGACTTTAACTCCTGTGCCACTAGGAAGGCCCACAAGTTTTCATTCTTGAAAACACTATTAGTATAAAGGGAATAATTTAATTGAAAAATAAAAATTTAGAAGCAAATATCAAATATTACATTTGTGTTCAGAGTAATGTTATAAGAAATATATTTTGAATTTAAGATCAATTAACAACACTCCCAAAGAAATTCAGACTACACATTTATTCATTTTTGTGTGCTGATGATGGAGCATATGGAATGCTACATGTAACTTGCTAAGTATTCATTGCATTATTTCCAAAGTTCAATGACATTTAGTTTGAATGACATTGTATTTATAATTTATGATTTTAATAACTCAAATACTGATTTTATATAGTTAATTATCCTCATTTGCAAATGATACATGCAAAAATTTATGTTTAGCAAATTAAGATTTGAGTTGTCAAAGACATAGATCACAAGAACTTTATTTCTATATGAACAAATATGATTTGAGCTTGAGTCACATTCACATGCCTTCAATCAATCTTACTCTAACTTTGAAGCTAATATAAGAACATAACTCTTCTCATGAATTTTTACATGTTAGTTTCACTTCCAGTTAACACAGTATTAAAATAGTATTCCCCTAACTGTACATTCTGCAAGAAAGTAATGTGACAACAATAAAAATGCAAACATATTCTCTAAGCATGTAGCTGTCAGTTGTTGGTGGTGATGTTATTCTTGTTTTCTTTAATATTCTTAATCATGTGATATATTACCATGAAACTGTGTGGTTTAGTTGTTGAGCAAGAAAGAGCTTGTGGATTTTTTTCCCTTCAAGATTGTTGAATCACATTATAGTGACTCCAAAATAAAATTCAAAGACAAAGAGGACCAAATCATATCTTGTATTCAATATTAAGGTATTCTAGTTAACAATAAGTGATTTTATTTATTTATTTGTTTGTTTATTTATTTTTTCCTAATTCTTTTTTTTTAAAGGAATCTTTTTTTTTAAGATTTATTATTTATTTGTTTATACAACCACTGGGTACAGTTAGAAGCGCAGGAGGGTGAGAGACTTCACCAGAGCAAGAGCAGGGAACAGAACAGGCAGAAGGACCGAAGTACACTGCTGAGGGGAGCAGCGGGTGGCAGGAGAGGTCTGTGCGCCATGTGGGACCCTCACCGGCGGGAGGCGGGAGGGGATCGAACCGGCACTGCAGAGGCTGTGGGCAGCTTCGCAGCCCAGCTCTCAACAGATGTGCCACCAGGGGAGGTCCAACACTGAGTGATTTTAAATTAGAGACTGAAAACTAGTAGTAAAAGTATAACAGTAAACAAAGCATTAAAAAAGGAAATTTTAAAATAAGTGTAAAACATCTTTTGGTCTGTTGAAATGTGTAATTATTTTGGTTTTAAAAGTAAGTGGAAACAAACTTCTAAATTCTAGAATTAACATACTTTGTGGGGAATTGAAATGGGAGAAGGAAATTATGTTTTGTCTCATTTCCATTTGGTTGCAAATTGGTTTGTTGTAAGTAGGTTTTAGTATGGATGCTCCATAACCTAGAGTCTAGGCAAAATACCTGAGGTTATGGTGAATTGTCAAGTCCAGTAGTACTTAATGTCTCTTTTGGAGTTCTCTATTTTTGTATAATTTAGTTGGATGTAGTATACTGGGGTTAGGATAATGACAGAATAGAGTGAATCTTTGTTTTGAAATTTGCAGTTTATTACCAAATATATGTATTATTATTTAGGAATAACTCTTAAAGTCCTTGATTATTGCACATTAGAAGTGTTGATACTTGAGCTTGCATGTATATACATAGCAGACCAGTCATACTTTCTCCTTACTTACATGGTATTCATATACAATATTATAAACATTATTTTAATTCCTGAAATGTGATATTACTGGTATTAATTTATTTAGGCAACATTTATTTATTTTTTGAAACTTCAGAGATTTTATTTAAATATATATATATATTACTTTAAACTGTCAACAAACTCTGCAAATATTTACCAATCGAAATCAAAGTAAGTCATTCTTTCTTTAAAAAAATTAAGAAAAGCCTCAAATAATAAAAATGAGATGCACAAGATGGAAGTATTAGATAATAATCATTCCACATTAAATACAAATATATCCATTTTTGTATCCACTACTAGGCAACATTTATTTAGATTTAATTGCTTGCTAACTACATCTATGCTCATGATTCATTTTTAGACTCTCAGGCCATCCTTAGACCAATTTTTCCTTAATTCCTTCAGTGAGCATTTGTTGTTAGTAAGTTCTTTCAATATTTTCATGTCTTAAAGATGTCTTTAATCATCCTCATTCTGGAAATATTCTAATTTATTCTATTTTAGTCTTCTCTTCTCAAACCTTCAACACTTCCTCCCCCAGCTTTACTCTGACTTGATGATCTTATTGATATTTTCTACTTCAGTGAAAAAATGAAATCACTAGAAGAGAACATGCAGAGGTTCCCAACCACCTCAATCTACTGAGCAGCATCTGCCTCTGTACTCAGTTGTCCTGGCTGTAATTTCAGATGAATTCATGTTCCATCTAAAGTCTAATTTTCCACGTTTTACTGGATCCCAGTGTCCCTTGCCAAATCCTCCAACAATTCTCTTCTCTCTCTTTTGCACATTTGTGTTTTACTCTACTGGGCATTCTCATTAGCATATAGCATGATCTTATTTTTCATTCTTTTTCTAATTTTTCAAAGTCTCACCTCCTCCATTTACATGGTCAGCTACCACAGCATTTCTCTATTCCCTTTTGCAGGAAAGTTCTTTGAAGTAATTACTATCCAAGGCCTCTTTCCACTTCTCTGTTATCTTTTATGACTGTCCAATCAAGTTTGTGCTGCATCACTACACCTAATTGCTTTTTTCAAAATTACATGACTAAGCTCAATGCTAAACTCTCAGTTTCTATCATACTCCACTATTATCATCATTTGACATAATCAGTCCTCTTGATTACATTATCTTGACCTGGCATACCATACCACATGATCATGTTTCTCAGTGTTTTGAGCTCATTTTTACTCATTTTCCTGGTCGGCTGAAATTTCTCTATTCGATCCTTGGTCCATTTCTTTTCTGTATTCACACTCCTTCTCTCAGTGATCTCATCTAGTAAGTTTTACCTTTATCAGCACCTATATGCCTATGACTCCCATATTTACATCTCTAGTAAAAATCTTTGCCCTGAGCTCCAGACTGAATTACCCAAGTTCTGTTTCTCAGTCCCACATTGATATCTAGTAGATCATGTCCAAACCAATTTTCTGATATACTCCTTCCTCCTTTTAAAGCTATTTCACCCACATTAATGCCACAATGGACATTAATGACCCTTTCTTCTTCCAATAGCCCAGACAAAATACTTCAGTCATCCTGATTCCTCTCTTATCCAATATTTAATGAAATTCTGTTGATTCTATAATCAAAAGAAATCCAGAGAAGACACTTCTTACCACTTCACTGCTCTTAAACGTTGGTCGGAGTCATCATTATCTTCAGTCTGTGTTACCTCCAAGTCTCCTAACTGATTTCCTTGCTTGATACCTTTCATACAGTATATTTTCACATAGCAATCAGTGTGTTCTTGTTAAAATCCATCACGCCACTCTTTACCCTATCCTTTCTCTCTGTTCCACTGAGTAAAAATAGAAATCCTTACAGTATCCCTTACCCTGGTTTCAGTCACATTGCTCTACTGTTTATGGAACTCTCCCCTTGTAGGATTTTTATGTTGTCTGTCAACTTTATTTGGAACACTCTTCTAACAATCCTTTACCTCCTTCAAATTGTTACTTAACTTTACCTTCTTCATTATTTCAGTGCTGACAGTCTCATTTACATTTATAAACATCTGCCAATCTCTTTATCCTGGTCCATTATTTTCTCAGATTATTTTACTTAATATTATTTATTGACTATTTCTTTCCACTAGAATGTAAACTCTAAGAGAATAGAAATAATTTTTGGCCCATTTTATTCTCTGAGAGACCCTAATCTTTGTCTAGCATATAGCAAGTACAACATACATTTTAGTTGATGATAATGAATATCTGAATTGGAAATAATTTCATAGGATATAGGATTCTAGGCTGACAGCTATTTTTAACAGTAGTTGGAATGAAAAGTGATCATTTTGCAATCTTTCAGCTTCCATTACTGTCATAAAGAAATCAACCACCAGTCAAATTGTTGTTTCTTTTAGCTAATCTGTCTTTTCCTCTGGATGTTTAAAGCACTTTCTTTGTCTTTTGATGTTCTCCAGTTTTATTATATGTCCAGGTATGGATTTCTTTTTATTAATTGTGATTTGAACTTAATGAGGTTCCTAAAATTTGAGGCTCTGTGTCTCTCATCATACCAGGAAAGTTCTAAGTCATTGTTTCAAATATTTTTTTCTGCATCTTTTCTCTCATTCATTTCTGGAACTCCAATTAGCAGACTAATGTTGAAATCTCTCCATTTGCATGTCTGTTAACTTTTGTATTTCCTATTCTTTTGATTCTGCTCCATTTTGAATAATTTTTATATTTGTGTCTCACAATTCACAAATTTCATTGGACTTTTGTCTAATCCAAACTTTTAGTTCTTAATTCTTCTTACATTTACTTTCTATAATAAAAAAATCATTTTTTTCCCCAAAGCTCTCTGGTCAGTTCCCATAGCCTTTTGTTCCCTCATCATACTTGACAATAGTCTCTTTATTAAAATGTCAAATAAACTCATTTGGTAGTTTTTTTCCTAATTATTATAAGAGTAGCTAATTTTGAGTCTTACTGATAATTTCATGATTTATACCTTGACTCTTACTTATAGTTATTTAATCCTTCAATATTTGGTGACTTTTACCTTGAGCCCATCTTGAAGCAATATAATTGTGAGATCTTTTGGAACTATGTATTAAAGTGAGTTTGAAACCTTCTATAGATGGTTTGTGTTTCTTTTTGTCAGGAACATGTTTATTACTAACCCTGGATCACTTTATTCTATGGTTCCAGACATGGGTACTTTGTACCATACAAGTTGTATGAATTTTTGCCTTAGACACTTAAGATTGAGGTTGCCCTTTACTCAGATGAGAGAGAAACTACAATAGGCAAATATCTTCCTAGCTTCTGTAAGCAGGGCGATGTTTTTTGGAGAGACAGTAAGTCCTTTATTCAAGGTTTCTCACTTTGGTAGGTTTCCTTTGATTTACTCAGGTCTGCTTTGCCCTATCTGCAAGTCTTTTACATCTTGATTGCTAGTTTATTAGGGATTGTCAAAGAGTCCTTGACAAACTCCTACTATAAAATTTACTTGTGCTTGTTAATTTGTAGTTTCTTGTATTTCTTTTCTTTTCTTTTTTTAAAAAATTATTTATTTATTTATTTATTTATACAAGCACTGGATACAGTCAGAAGCACAGGAGGGTGAGGGAATTCACCAGAGCCAGAGTGGGAAACAGAACAGGCAGACCCATGAAACACACTGCTGAGGGAAGCAGTGGGCCGGCAGGAGAGGTCTGTTGCGCCATGTGGGACCCTCGCCTGCGGGGATCAAACTGGCTCTGCAGAGGCTGCGGTCAGCATCATAGCCCAGCGCTCAACTGCTGTGCCACCAGGGGAGGCCCAGTTTCTTGTATTTCTGAGGGTAATTCCATGACTGTCTTTCCTTGCTCAGACAGAAGTAATATGATTTTTTAAAATGCTATTGAACTTTATTAAATATAGTTAATAGCACGCTTTCACTTAGTTTCTTGTTTTTCAGAATTGCTAAAACAAATCCAAACCTTTTCACTTCTTGTAAGTGTTTTACATAACTATAATTTTAAATATGTTCTTCTCAGTTTTACTTTGAGTTTGAATATGTAAAGGAAATGGTGATGGTTGATTTTTATCATATGCCATGCTTGAATATTAAAGTGTTGCTTGTTTGGCTTTCTTAGTGATTACGGTATTTTAATTTATAAACAACCTGAAAAGTTTTATCTGCTCCAGAATTGTATCTTTTTATTGGATGTTATGGATATTTTTGACACAATGTTATTGAGGAATAGAGGTCTATTTGGGTGGGGATTCAGTCTGACACCTGTATCTAAAGTAATTCAAAGCAACTTGATTTCCTGAGAGTATTTCTGAAATTCGAACTACTTGAGATCTGACTAAACCTTTTGGTTCCTTAAATTGAAAGTTTTTTTGGGTTCTGAATCTTGGTACTTTGTTGGAAATACTCTTGCTTCTAAGAAATGACTGTATTGACTGAACTTAGAGTATTTGCTAAATGTGAGTCTAGCAATTATGATCCTTTGCATGTGTGCAGAAAAGGAAGTGGCCTCTGCGGTAGAATTTGATGGGTGCTCTAGCCCCTCCTAACCAAATAATTTCCTCTCCTACTTAAATATGACCCAGAGATAACATTTAGTCACTTCACAATAGACAGCAAAGAGAGGAGTCACTGTCTTCAGAGCTCTCAGGAAAAGGGTAGGATTTGTAAATATCAACCAAAACTCTCCTTGGCATGGATTTGATTATAAGTTGAATCTTGCCTTGTAAGGTTGAGAGCCTGGAGGGGAAGATATTTAGAACAAGTAAAGTTATAGGAAGAAATGAAGCAAAACACATTTAAGTTTTTTGACAATTTTTTTTTGTTAGCGAATAGGGATCAAGAGAGAAATTTATTTATTTATTTACTTATTATTCATTCATTTATTTATTTATTTTTACATCATTGTTCATTTTTAAGCAATGTTTGCTTTATACACAATGGAATACTATTCAGCAATCAAAAAGACAGGAATTTAGAAAACCTAAATAAGGGACCAGGAAAAAGACTAATTAATACAAAGTAAAAATCAAAATCAACAAGCAACTATAAACTAGAGACCCACTACGGGGGCGGGGGGGAGTAGGGAGTAGGATCAAAAGAAGGGGGGTGGGGCCTCTCCTGGTGGTGTAGCAGTTGAGCGCTGGGCTGTGAGGCTGCCCGCAGCCTTTGCAGCGCTGGTTCATTCCCCCACCGCCAGTGAGGGTCCCACCAAAAAAAAAAAAAAAAAAAAAAACAAGGAGGGGGGGAATTGTATGGGGACTATAACCAAGATGAAAATGCATACATTGTGCAAAAATCAAAAATGATGTAAAAATATATAAAATAAAAAAAATAAAAAAAGATAAGTCATACCATTTGCAGCAACATGGATGGAGCTAGAAGGAATTATGCTCAGTGAAATAAGCCAGAAGGAAAATATCGGATGGTTTCACTTACAGGAAGAATATAGGGGAACCAAATAAGACATCAGGGCAAAAATAGTAACAATACAAAAACACAACAAACAAAACAAAAACAAACAGACAATTATAAACCAGAGACATGCTTCAGGGGAGTAGGAGGGAGAGGTATCAGAGGGAGGGAGGAAGAGCATAAGGGACTGTGGTGACTATACCTGAGAAATTTATTTTAAGCTATTGGCTTATATGATCATAAAAACTGACAAGTCTAAAATTATAGTATGTCCTGACAGATTGGAGATTCAATAAAAGTTGATGTTTCATTCTTGAGTTTGAAATCTGCAGGGCAAGTCAGCAGATGGAAAACTCAGGGAAGGCTTTTAATTTGTAATCTTGAGGGTAATTACATCTTCTTTAAGGAAACCTTAAAGGTCTTCATGGCTTCAACTAAATATGTACGACCCATCTGCTGTACTCCAAGTCTACTGATTTAAATGTTAATTACACCTAAAAATGCCTACGTTGCTACATCTAGATTGGTGTTTAACCAATACTGGGTGCCATAGCCTACTTGACACACACACACACACAAATCTTTACACAGCCTAAGAAAAATCTTACTGGACTGCCTGCCAATTTGATTTGATTTGATTATATTTGCAAAAGCCTCATACGTTTTGTGTCATGTCTTGTACATACCCAGATTACCCAAATTTTATAACATGGATACACATAGGAGTGATATTCATGGATTTTTGTACAAAGGTGCTATCCTTTCCTAATACTTGAATATCAGGAAATATTTACAAAATAGCAGACAGAAAAGGAGTGTCTATCTGGAAGCCTTAATCTCTGGTCTTCCACAAACCTCTTCCCTTCTCTCCATAGCTCTGCTCTAGTCTTTATAATTAGAGGTTCTGAGATGTTTGTGGTAAGGGTAGAGGCAAAGATATGGTGGCAGAACATAGAGATTGGGTTTCTCTATTTCTTTGACTCCTTCCATATCCCTTTTCAATGGTCAGGGGCCTGCAGTTCCCTAATAGAAACATCAATAATGTACACAGCAATGAGTGATATACAAAATTCAGTATGGCAAGATGGGTGTTCATTTCTTATTTCAGACTTAAGCAATTTCAGTTCATTCAGTTTTCTCTATCTGCTTCCAGCTTGGAAACCCTTGATTGATGTTTTTCTCTTTCTTGTTGATCTTCATTGATTATAGAGAAAACATCACATTTTAAATTCTCGCATTCAGAAAAGATAACACACTCAAGCAATTTAAGTTTGGGAATGGCTATTAGGCTTTTAATTATTAGTTTTACTGATCACATCCTGCCTAACTGATAGATACGTCATACCTACTCCCAAACAACTCCTATAGCATTTGCTTAGCCTGTATTACTAATTAGCATATGGCATACATATATATATATAGATAGATAGATAGATAATTTCTGCTTATACACTTCTGCAGTTTATTGACAGTAAATTTCTGAAGGATAAATTTCACATAATTTTTTCAAGGTTCCTATAGGGCTTGATACTTCATGCAGAATAATTTTCACTTTCTTTTTTTTAAAGATTTATTTATTTATGCATACAAGAGCTGGGGTACAGGCCAGAGATGCGATTGGTGAGAGGACACACCAGAGACAGCAGGGAACAGAACAGGCAGACTGACTGAAACACACTGCTGAGGGGAGCAGCGGGCGAGTCAGCAGAGGTCTGCTTCGCCATGTGCGTTGCTCCCTGGCCGGCCTGGGATTGAACTCCTGCTGCAGAGGCTGCAGATTGCTTCATAATGCAGTGCTTAACCCCTTGAGCCACCAGGGAGGCCCATGCAGAATAATTTTCTTACAAATAAGTGGTTGACATCTGGGTGAAGGGGGGAACTTGATAACAATCCAGAAAGGACACTAGATTGCAAGTGTCTGAGGGCATAGATTGTAAAGGATTCAACATTACCTTTTTCATGGACTGTACAGTCATAGGACATCATGGCAGTCCTAGAAATATTTGCTGAATGGTGAAGATAATGCAATGTTACAGCCTCCAGAGTGTGGAGAGTCTGGCGAAGATTACAGATGGGAAGGAAAAAATTCAAGGTAACTTTCACTTGATTTATTTTGCCTTTAAGTCTGGGTCTGTGGACTACTGTATCCCTTTAGGCAATATGCTTAAATTATTGGTGTACAATGTTGTAAGACAATTCCAATACATCATTGCTTTATTTTATATGTATCATCATTTGTTATTATTATAAATGATGTGATATCTTGAAAGTATATAAAAGGAGGGATAGGGTAGAGAAAAAAAAATGAAACTATATAAAAGCATCAGTAGAATTTCAGGATATTTTGAGGGGACTTACTGCTTATTCTAGGCTCTTTCAAAGATACTGAGATTGTGTCTTCAGACATAATAGATACCTTAATGAAATGGATTCACTAAAAGAAGGCAAATATATTTAAATACGTTATTCTTTCTCTGGTATGATGAACAGAAAATACAGATTAAATTGGTTACAAGTTTGCTGAAGAATGTTAACTTGTTATAAACAAAGAGTAGTTTCTCTTCCTATTAAGCCATTTTTCATTCATTTATTTAATTTCCACCAAGTTTTATCTCTTAGATTTTCTTGTTTTTCTGTATTCAAAATCAAGCCTCTGGTCTTGAACCTTTTACCAAAATCCAAGATTGTTTTTATAGCTAAATAATGTGTTTCCTGACAGCCCTTCACCTCTACTAAAACTTTTTCATGCCTACCACTGTAATCTAATTGGCTTTGACTTTATTTCCAGAAGATTCCTTTCATTGCTTCATGTCCCAGAAGAAGACATGATAATGGATCCCTTGCTTTTTAGACCTTTGCACCTTTTCTTTTGAACCTCTACAATCCAACCTACTGGATGTTTTGATCATTTCTCTCAAGTCCATTCGGATGTAGGATCCAGCTGACTTTTCCCTGTTCTTTACTTCCATGATGGATATATGTGTCTGTGTCAATTCATGTGGTGAATCTCTTCCTCTCTCCTTTTGCCCCTTCTTTCTCTCAATTCCCTGAATGTTTTAAAATTTAGTGCAAGTTCCCACTCCTCTTTTTTTTCTAAGACACAAATATAGTCTGTGAACTACCGTAGTAATTCTTGCTAAGATCCTGTAGTTTATCACTTAATTGTTTCCTAGTTGTTTCTTTTGATTTGGTTGACATTCCTAATCTTATACTAAATAAGTTTAAAACTCAGTGGTTTAAACTTTTTTTTGACATTACCTCCATTCTTTGCATGCTCCATAAATAATAACAATAAAATACCAGCGAGATGAAAGGCGAGCTTTAATCAAAGAAAGCATGATAAAGAGGAGGCTCTTGAATGGAGAAGGTTTGTTGAAAGGCTGGGGATGGAATGGGAAGCGGTGAGAATGGCTCATTGTTCCAACACTGTGCAGGATGGAGTGCTGGGCAGTGAATGGAGGCTGTCAACTCTGGTTAGACTTGGCCATTGTTCTGGGATGCCCGTGTTAGCTCCGAGTAAGAGATAATTCATCAGAACGCTCTTGTACTTTTTTTTTCTCTCTTGCTCCAGGGCAGAAACTGTTCTACTTCACAGGCTGAACTTTTTACCTCTTGCCCTGTGAGGCAGAAACACGCTGCCTGAGTGCTTCCATTTTGAGACACCTTGTAGGAATCCTTATTGAATTGCTTCAGAAGAGTAGAATCTCAGCTCTCTAGAGCAGCAATCTACCACAGCCACCCCAGAGGGTGTTATTTTTCAGTCAGAGGCAGAAACCTCCTGTAATATGGGCTCACTGGGTTTTTGGGGAAAAAAGACAGCATTTTGCAAGCGTAGTTCTAATTGAACATCCCCATGTTGCAATTATTATTGTATTTCAGTCTTGTAGCCTTTGTTACAGAGGTTTTTGTGTGAGTTAGGAGGGGACCCTTTGGGTGACCATTCAAGCCTTTCCTTTTTTTTCCGTTAATTTATTAAGGTTCAAATTAAACAAGACTCCTGCCGTTACCAAAGTTTTCTGAACTATTTTGTGTAAATGTTATTCACCCTTTGAAATCAATACAATTAGAAGTTGTATCAAGATTCTTCTCTTTCAAGGCTATGAACTTTTTCTCTAAGGATTTTGAACTTGTTTCAGTCTTTGATTTCTTATATGCATTTCAGAAAAGAAGATATACATGTTCTCTAATTGCTTCTTAAATTGGCAAAGTTATATTCTGTCTCTTAGACAAAAATCTTTAAATGATTACATTTCTCTGTAGATTAGTAGCTTGTTAATTTTAAGTCTGTGATGAACTGGGAAATAGAAATCATTTGACAAGGTATCTCAGGAAATCACTTCAAAAAGAAACAGTAGATGCAGATTCTAACAAGGCCCCATCTGAGATCAGAGCTTCTGTGTGACGTACTGGGGACATCTAGTGGACAAAAGTCAGAATGAAACACAAAACTATTCAAGTAGGATCTTAAAGAAAACATGCTTTTAAAAAATCAGCAAATATTTCCATCCTTACCAAAATTTGTATATTTTCTGTGAAGATAAAATACCAAGTACATTTTAAATCTTATTTTAATTTATTTTGAACTCATTTGATTATAATAACCTATATTGTTTGACTAGAGTTGGTACAGTTTATTGTTGTGAAGTTAAATTTTTATTTTATACATCCAGAAGATATCTTCCTATCAGTCTTGAAAAGACAGGTTTACATAGCACAGTTAAATGTATTTTTCTAGTTATGTAATCTTGGTTAAGCCAGTCTGAATCTCTTTCACATGTAAAGTACAGGTTTAGACAAATGATATTTAATTTTTTTGTTTGGAAATCTAGAATCCTATTTGTAGGATATTATTTTCATTTTTACACTACTTGATACTTTTACAGGGTTTTCCACAACTACCATCTAAAGTAATTTTTAATAAAAATTCAAATTTTATAAATTATTAAAATTTTGATAAAATTTTAATAAAAACTTTTAATGAAAATTTCAAATTTTATAAATTGATGCTCAGCAAGGTTAAATTACTTGTGAGCCAAAAAGAGTCCAGTCTTCTTCACATTATTTCTGATACCCTTCTAGTAGATCTAGTAGATACAGTGCAAATAAATTCCTGAATAGTTTAGTAATGCAACTAAACTGTCAACTGATAATAACTGCCAACTATTATAGCATCTACCATAACCATGTTATTAACATATATAAATTCTTAATAACCTGAAGAAAAGGACTGTTTAACCCAATTTTGAGTTGAGAAAGTTAATACTCAAAGAAGTGAAATAACTTGGTCAAGTTCATCAGAGGATCTGTGACAGGGTCTGTGTTTATAGCCATGTCTCTGACTTTATTTTGCAAAGTTGATGAGCATCCCTTGAGCAAGCAATGGAACCCAGAAAGCTGATGCTTTATATCTCTCCGAGAATTAAAAAAAATGCATATTTAGCCCTATTAAACATAAAGATTTGGAAACATAAATACAAGTTAGATTTCTTGAACTGGAGATTTCTTAGATACTATTTTAAAAGACAAAGTGACTTGGTGAGTCTTGTGTCTGGGGGTAGAATATCATCTAGGAAATTTATGTCAATTGTTGGTCATTATGGGGTCCATAGTAATGAGGAAATGATGTTTAAGATTCAACAGAGACACAACAGGAAAAGTATGTTTTATGAATAAATTAGCCAAAGGCAAATTTATGGAAGAAATAAATCTAAGTAGTAAATTAAATTTGGAGGAACATTACATGAAATTAACAATTTCACACAATCCAGTTTACCGC